>NW_021833926.1:0-5000 GCF_006345805.1 Octopus sinensis | reverse complement strand
GTCATCTTTGTGGAATCAAAAGCATACATATTAAGTGGAAACAGCTGTAAAAATGAATCAGTTTATTTGATAACAATCAAATAGATTGATAGAAAAGGGGAAACAATGTTAATTTTGTCAACACCCAATTGGATGTTCAACTGTAGGTACATACAAAATATTCATCGCTCCGTATTGTATACAGAAGATATGCAACGTCTTTGTCACAGAGCATTTGGGACCTAAAAAATAAAAAATAAATAAACTGACAGAAATATATATCGCTACCCCTTATGTATATTCTTCCGGGGCATTTCTCCTCTTTCCCACAGATATACTTACTCAACTGTAAAATGAATCGGTAACATGTTGAAGCCACTGCCACAAATATATTTCTAAAGAAAATGGTTTTTGAAATACAAACATTGTGAACATCTAATTGCGAAATAACAGTAGAAAAGCGACAGCTGTAAATATTGTGAGTAATCGAATACCACAGTGACCAAACCAGTGAAAACATAAGCAGCGAATTAACAACTGAAAACAACAGAATGATAACATTTCAACAGAATGATAGTTAGCGACTTCAGGTAGAACACCAATACAGCTGTGGGCAATCCCAGTAGAATAACAATTTAGAGGAACCGAATACAATGCCAAACGGACCAATGGAAACAAAATTATCAACAGCTTATTAACAGAACAAAATTCAGACACACCAACAAGCAAACCAATTCAACCAAGTGGATGACAATGAAGCCAATTAAAGGATTTACTAAAGATTCTGATAGTCACAATTATTAATCTGCCGGAATATAATATATACAATCAGCTTGGAATAACCATGACAAACAAATCTGGTAGCATGAGTCTCGAGTTGTGAGAAGTGAAAAAAATGATTCACTCACTCGCTCACTCACTCACTCACTCACTCACTCACTCACTCACTCACTCACTCAATCATTCAGTCACTCACCCACTCAATCAATCATTCAGTCACTCACTCACTCACTCACTCACTCAATCAATCAATCAATCAGTCAGTCAGTCAGTCAGTCTGTCTGTCTGTCCATCTATCGTTGTGCTGAGTAATTTGGCTATAAATGTCTGAAACTGTCGTATGTATTTAGTATATATATATATATTATATATATATATATATATATGTGTGTGTGTGTGTGTGTGTGTGTGTGTGGTGTGTGTGTGTGTGTGTGCGTGTGTGTGTATAGGCGCGCGAGTGTCTGTCTAGTAAGAATCTTGTTTCACAACCGCAAGGTTTTGGGTTCAGTCACACTGCATGGCACCTTGCGCTAGTATGTTCTGTTATAGCCTCGTGCTGATCAAAACCTTGTAAGTGGATTTGGTAGACGGAAACTGAAAGAAGCCCGTCGTATATATATATATATATGTGTATGTATGTATTTGTGTGTCTGTGTTTGTCCCATCACCATCGATAGTTACCGATTTTGGTGTGTTTACGTCCCCCGAAACTTAGTGGTTCGGCAAAGACACCGATAGAATAAGTACTAGGTTTACAATTAATTAGTCCTGGGGTCGACTTCTTCAACTAAAGGCGGTGTTCCAGCATGGCTGCAGTCAAATGACTGAAATAAGTAAAAAAAGAATATATCTATTATATAAAATCCGTTCTGTATGACTGTGTGTGTGTCTACTAGTATCTCGGGCATCCTCCATCCGATTGCACTCAAATTTGATATGTAGATACCGACGGTATCAGGGCGTGTATAAGTCTTGAAAAAATTACAAAAATCGATTCCAGGTGAGAATGCGATCGATAAAGCCGTGAGAACGTGCATTTGCACGCGCAAGTACACCAGCTGTTGCGATGTACTTACTGGTACTTTAAACTCTTCGGTTGCATATTTGTGTGAATAAAATCGTTTTCTTTGGAATAGAAAAAAGTCCTCTTTATTTCTTCTTTTGCTGGTGTCTCAAATTTAGGTTAAATCAGTGTTCTCAAAGGAGGCCTAAGGGACGGTCGGACAAGTTGTTTTGAGAAAATGGTTTAAATGTTTGCACCGTCCATTGGAGGGAGGGGCGTTTTGCTCGCATATATATATATATATATATATATATATATATATATATATATATAATATATATATATATATATATATAAATGAATGAATGTTTTTATATATAATGAACGTGAAATACAGGAAGGGACGAACACGGAACACAGACAAATCATTCGAAGCCTTCAATCTTCAGTCAGACACCGAATCATCATAGCAAATTTCGGCTGTTCAATTCTGATATTTGCTCCAACTCGGCGAGCCCCAAAAAAAAACTAAGCTGTAAGCATTAGATTTCTTGGTAGAAGACAGGAATGTGAACGCACAAGACGGATGTGAATACAAGAGACGAAAACGAAATTGAAAACTGTAATGAATAAACAAATATATAACGGTGGTTTGTCATACGACTTTAGACCAAATGAGACACAAAAACAACAACAACAACATAGCTGGCGTAGAAATAATTACCGTTTCGGTAGCGGGGACATATGTTGGTCGAGATACGAAGGCCAACAGAATGGTTTAAGAAGCAGCAGGTCGCAGGAGAGAGAGAGAGAGAGAGACAGAGAGAGAGAGGAGAGGGAATCAAAGGGTGGAAGGCAGGGGACAGAATCAGTGACCAAGAGAAAAGGAGAAAGAAGGGATTAAGGAGGATGGGAGGAAGAGGGGAGAGTGACAAATTGGTCCTCATACAGACCTACCTCGGCCAAAGTGTGGTGAAAAAGGTTTACCACAACTTGGCACTTGGGAAAGCATTTCCATGCAATAGCACATTAGGACGTTGTACGGGTAGACGGGTTAAATTGTTTAGGGTTTGGTTCGAATCTGATCTCCACGTAGAGAAGAAATGGGATAAAGTGACAAATAGGGTGACTAGTGTCATCGAGAAATGGACCCGCCCTAGTCATCTATTGTTGTCAAACTGTTGTGCTTTGTCTCAGTTCACGTCTGATCGAATTGGAGCGTCTGCATTTTGCAGAGGGAACGTTTTCCACTGGTTACGAGTTACTTTGCTGTCAACATCAGTTCTGGAAATGCTGTGTTCGATGACATGCAGGCGTGTACATAAGCTGTAACATCTCCAGCAATTCCCTGACTGTGAACAGATATGGTCATTGTTTGTGAGACACGTTTTCTTATAACTTATCTCTTTGATAGAGGTGCATTACTGGGTCAAGCGAAAACTAAGACCGGGCTCTTGGCATCTAGAATGTCGTCAAACACAATTTCCTACCAGTTGGCTAATGCGGTTGGTGGCAGTTTCTCTTTGAAGCTTTTTTTAGATGATTATTGATGAGCAAAAATGACGACATTCTTAAGAAACTCTTGGCGTCGATGAAGATCAAAAAGCTTGTTTGCTCTGAAGAATTTTCGGGCCGGGGCCTATGAATAATTCCCAGAAATCCCTAACCAATCAGTGCAACTGGAGGCCATTGTGAAGATGGCTCCATTGTCTTCCTTTGGTCTGAAAGGGCAAGCAATGTTTATCTGTCGCATGGCTTTAGCGAAAAAGGTTGTGTAGTGGATGAGAATGAAAGCACCTAAGATAGTTACCTTTCTTTTTTAGCTAAGACTTCCTCAGCAGTTTTCAAGTTTTACCTGAAAATTAAAGTAAAACTGGAGAAGGAATGGCTGTCTTGTGAATTTGTTGAAACCTGGATAAGTTTGGCCAGAAAAGTTCGAGGAACGGGTCTGCTCTCAGAATTCGCCTTTACATTAAAGAAGCGAAACTAAGAGAGAGCACATGTGATGGCGGTTAGAATGATGATGGTTTTGTGGGCTTTCCATGATTAATTTTTGGAGCAGTCCGCTTTTGATGAAATATTTCGTCTTGAAGTTTTTGGTTTTTATCTCTGTTGTTTACATGTTTTTCATGTAATCTCGTATTGTGTCGTACCGTTTTCAAGCTCTTTATCAGCCATTGTGTTCAATAAAGAAAGCATTATTATCAGAAAATAAAAAATAATTTTCCTTATTAATTATCACCTCCACCACCAGCACCACCATCTACATCATCAACATTATTATAATAACTTTCCGACCCATTGCGTTCTGAGTTCAAATCCTTTCGTCTTTTCGGAGTCGGCACAATGACTACTAGTTGAAGCACTGGGGTCAATGTAATCCCTTAAATTGCTGGCCTGGTGCCAAAATTTGAAACTATTATTATTATTATTATTATTATTATTATTATTATTATTATTATTATTATTATTATCGTTATTATTATTGTTATTATTATTATTATTATTATTATTATTATTATTATTATTATTATTATCATTATTATTATTTTATTTTATTATTATTATTGTTGTTGTTGTTGTTGTTTGTTGTTGTTATTGTTACTATTATCGAGTGAGAGAGCAGTGCATGCCATCAAAGTGACACTGGGGTAAAGTATACGAAGCCCAGTATACCCATCATGACTACCCTTCTGTTAAGGGGACACCAGGCACATGCATCACAACCATATGTGCGCGACAGGGTGATCTCATATCAAGATAAACAGCGAGGCCCAGTTAAAATTTTTATCAGGTCGTGTGCCTCATCCCGCTCAAAAAGTCCCTGAATAACGGTTGTTTAAGGATGTTGAACAAAGCACCCAAATTTCCAGAGGTGAATTATTCAACCCCCAAAGAATCCCTCTCAACACATGGCTATGATGTTCCCCCACTACTTCTGCTCGTGATCAGAGATGTACATATCGTCAACCACTAAGGGACATGCTCAACTGGTTAAGGTCAAACAACTGACAAGCAAATCTGTGGTATTGAGCAGAATATTGCTGTAGCCCATCTTTTATACCAAGACAAAACAATGTACATGATAACACTTCCAATCAGTTAAGATCAGAAGCCATGACAGCACTGCATCAGGGCATTTCTTCTTCTTCTTCTTCTTCTTCTCTCTTCTGTCTTTCTTTTCTTCTTCTCTTCTTCTTCTTCTCTTCTTCTTCTTCTTCTTCTTCTTCTTCTTTTC
>NW_021833925.1:77500-79351 GCF_006345805.1 Octopus sinensis | reverse complement strand
AAAAAGCTCTACTTGTAATTTGTTCTGTCTGTGTGCAGCCCTGTGTGGCTAATAAAGAAACATATTTATCTACCTTTCTTTCTATCTATCTCCTGTATGTTTACATTCTCGTTAGCAGTCAAACCAACCTATCGTTCAATGTACAGTTCTCAATCTTCTTAAGACGGTTTCCATGAAAATGCAATGCTTAATGCTTCTCATATGCGAACGAAGTTAGAATTATTCTGACTGAGAAAGAAAGCTTGAAAAGCGTTTTTCTTATCATTATTAGCAACAGAAATCGTTCGAGATGTCTTAGCATATATATATATATAATATATATATATATGGGTATTGTGATATGTGTGAATGTGGTTGTGTGTGTGTGTTGGTGTGTTGTGTGTGTGTGTGTGTTGTATATATATATATATATATATATATAATATCAAAAAGATAAATCCGATTAACTCCACGTGGTGAGTTGTACTGCATATATAATAATAATAATAATAATACTAATAATAACAATAAAAGAAGAAAACCGGTCGACTACCACAATACTCCATCATGTAAAATATATTAAAACTAGGTAAGCTGTCCATTTTCCTTGTTTTATTGTATGTCATTTCCTCACTTTCAGCCCGTACAAATGTGGTAAATAATGTAGTTCTTAGGGCCATTTGGTGTCTATTTCTAGCATAGAGCGCCTTTACTATAATTATATTTATATAATTGTTATATTTTGTATTAATTGTTACTTATAGGGTGTAGACATGGTGGCTACTTGATTTAAAATTTGATTATAAAGATATATAGGTGTGTGTGTATATGTATATATTTACATATAATGATGTTGTATTCTGCATAATGCGAAAATACTTTTGCACGCAAAATTGTGTTTCCATAAATTACAGGAGCCCAACATCTCCGCCACTGAACTTCAATGAAAATTATAGGGATCCAATTTAAGAACTGAACGCAAGATGAAGTCACTGCCAAACAGACCAGAACACACAGTTCTATACAATCCCATTAGTCAGTGTATAACCCACCGCCCATTCATAATTCGAAAATATAAGTTCACTATCTCGATCACTTATGTATATAAGCCATTGTGAAAGCATATTCTAGCATTCAGCGACTGCAATACTTTGCTATCACAAACAACATTCTTGAAGCTGACCCAGAGTCTGCAACTACAAATAAAGGTTTATCTGTTCTAGCCACTTCCTATTTTCACAGCATCTAGACACGGCTGGTAGATGTAACGAGGAAATATCAGTAATAAATAGGTTTATAGCCTATATAGCTTCAACAAGCATACATTAATGAAGAACTGCTGAATGAAGCAATAAAGATATGTGCACACACGCGTGTGTGCGCGGGGAAATAAAACAATCATAGACAAATACATACCTTTGTAACTTATACAAAAAATACTAAACATATATCTATGAAATGGCTATTCACTCGTGTCCTGAGAGACCAACACTTAAAAGTCATAACTTCACACATACACACGTATATCTCTTATCTTTTACTTGTTTCAGGCAATAGACTGTGGCCATTCTGGGGCACCGCTTTGAAGTGTTTAGTTGAGAAATATCGGGACCAGTTCCTGTATTTTTTATTACTTTTTTTTCTTTTCTTTTAGTCTGGCACTTCTATCGAGTTCATTTATCGAAACGCTATATCACGTGAATGGTAAATTATTACGGCCCGCAGAGGGACTTGAATCTGCGACGCTCAAAATTCATAAAGCGGCAATTTTTGAAATGTGTACATGGATATAGGCAGCGTAGTTCTTGCTCACTACAACAGCTAAACGGTCGGTGATATGATTTTTCTGTCTACATGAAGTAAACAAGTGAC
>NW_021833925.1:60000-70000 GCF_006345805.1 Octopus sinensis | reverse complement strand
TTGAAAAAGAGTTGAGAACTAAACGAAGGAAGGAAAGAGAGCGAGGGAAGGAAAGAAACAAAAGTTTGTAAAGAGAAAGAAATTATAATGACAATAAGTGTGTGGGAGAAAATATAAGAAAAAAGCTGAAGAAAGCCATTAAGAAAGAAAATAATGATACTGGCTTCTTGCAATTTCTAGAATATTTTATATATATATATATATATATATATATATATATATATAATATATATATATATATAATATATCTATATATATATATATCACTGTGATCACTGTAACCGACCAGGCTATCAGATGTTGCTACACATCGCTGGTCACAATGCACTTCGCATTGTTTTAGCCTTCGATGACGCAACCCCACTGGCTAAGCGAGCAGGCCATATATATATATATATATATATATATATATATATGTATGTATGTATGTTTTTTTTGTATGTATGTATGTATAACTTGTTAACTTGTTTCAGCTTTAAAACTGGGGCACCACCGTTGTCTGTGCTACATCTTCATTATTTGAAATCGGCTCTGATATGTGGTACTTGGTAAATGAAGGAGTTTGATGTCTGTGTTTTTGCTGTGAGGTGGGCTCATCTGGAACCATTGACAGGAGTATATCCAGTTTTGTTTTTAAAACAAACTACAACCACACCATACAGGTCTTTCAGGCATTTTGGAACGATGTTGAAGTGCTTTGGGCTCCTGAAAAATCCAAGTTGTTGCAACATCTGGTTTGCTCTGTATTTTGATGACAATGATAGGATCTTTGGCACTATGAAGTGGCCTCCGTTCTGCTATTTGTGCAACTTTCAATGCCAAAGGTTGGTACAATTCCTTCCAGATTTTTCCAGATGTTTATCACTGCATATCCTTCCAGCCTTCGTTCTACGGAGTAGAGCTTTAATTATTTCAGCCTTTCCCAGTAGCTGATACAGATAGATGTAAACCTACGCAGCAGATATACAGACATGTAGTTTAGCGGTTCCTCTGTATATTGAAAAAAATTATAAACGGCCTTAATTGATTTTCAACCAATATTGAGACGTCATCAAAGGTATCTCCTCTACCTGATCACTCCTACAGAAATAAGTAGCCAATCTGTTTATACAAAAACCAATTCATCTTACCCCAGGGAACCAGCTGGAGCAACTAATTTGCATAGTATAAATTTATAAAAGAAATCAGGCGTTCTTTATAAATTAGCTAATAATATCATATTACGAATATTTTATTAACATTGTGGTTGATTCTGTGAATATCAATTTCCATCCGATAAAATTTTGCATAAAATTTACAGGTTTCTGGCGATTTGACAATTAGTCTTTATAACGTTGCATTAGGTAACTAATACTCACCTTATGTTAATGAAACGTACGTAAGATTGTCTCACTAAAATATCTTAGAGACAATATCTCATGTTTTGTTATATATATATATTGTTATATTTTACAGAATAATAGTTTTGATTCATTCTGCATAGATACATGCAACTCACGCATTTACAATCACACAATCACACACATGTATGCATATAAAGATTTATGTGTATGTTTGTGTGTATATGTGCGTGAACATATCTCTGTATGCGTGTATAAATTATAGCGAAATTACACAGACGTGTGCACTTATATATATTGTCTTTCTTAAAATACACTTCAAGTGAAACTAAATTCTGTCGATATATATATATATATATAATATATATATACATACATAATATAATCCACACACACATATATAATATATGCATAGGGTCCATGAGTGTGTGATAGTGGTGATAGTGTTGTAACCATATACTATTGCTATGTACATGCAATATGCAATTTCAATTATTCATATATCTATAGAAATCCGGTTCTTATATATGTGAATATAAGTGAACGTGTGAATTTGTCGAAAGATTCTCCGGAAATATATTATTTAAAGCTTTTACCAATAACCAATAACTTTTCATTAAAATTTTAATTTCTTTATTCAATAATCAATAATCATAATGAAAACATGATTTATATATCTGATTAGCTCTTCTGGTCATTGAGAACATAATTTTATATCATTTACTGCTTCTCCACCAAAACCCTACAAAATATGTAGTGTGCCGCACATTCAAAATACTTTTTAATTTCACCCGTGTAATTATGTATCTACTAGTGTGTTCAAAGATGCATACATGCATACGCACATATATATACATGAATGCAAGTATATATATATATATTATATAGACGTACGTATATTATTTTCAACATTGTATGGAACTCTCGATTAGTCCCATATATATATATATATACAGAAAGAGAGGGGGAGGGAGAGAAAGAGACAGAGAAAAAGAGAGGGAAGGAGAAAGACTGACAGACAGATAGACAGACAGTCAGACAGACAGACAGACAGACAGACAGACAGACAGACAGACAGATAGATAGATAGATAGATAGATAGATAATAGATAGATAGATAGATAGATAGATAGATAGATAGATAGATAGATAGATAGATAGATAGATAGATAGATAGATAGATAGATAGATAGGAAGGCATTATAAGTTGTATAGATAATGTATGTAAGTCAGGAAACATCTATGGCAAAACTAAACAGAGAAATATTAATGAAACCTGATTTCCAGTGGTATTTGAGAAGTTGATTAGTTTGTGTGACAGGAAGGTATATCTTTGGCGAGAAATTTATACTGCAAAGAGTGAAGAGTGAAGGGGTGATGTGGCTAGACCACATCACTCCTTCGTTTTACAGACGTAAAGTTAATAATTTTTTAATCGTTGATACACAAGGGAGGGTAGAAGGGTTATGTGAGAAATGGTGGTGCAGCAACCAACCCAAAATGAAAGTCAATGAAAATAATTATTAGAAGACAGAATGCTATAAGTAAATATTTAGATGCTTCTATACATGAATTTAGAAACACTCGTCATTCATTCATTTATTGTGTTTAGCACTTGAAACTAAAAGAACAATCGTTTCGATTAAACCTACATTACACCACACATACCCTCGAACGAAATATTAGCACTGATACAAATTAAACTGCTTTAAGATATTCTAATATATTTTGAAGTCATCCGCATTGGATTTGTCCAAAAGGTATGCAAACTTGACTAAACCTGCTAAGGGCTATTTTTCTTGGTATTTTCGGGAACAATTAATAAGATCAATGCAAATATCATAAAATGAAAGTGAGGTAATAGTGTTACTTTTGTAGAGTTTCCAGAATTAGAATGATCAAAAACGCTATTGAAATTCTTACAGCATGACTATCTGACTTTAATTACGCTTCTGTCAAAAATTTTATATTTGCTATGATTCATGGATAATTGAAAAGAAATTAAAGAATTCTCTGAATATTTTGTCCTTACTTTAAAACTGCAGCTTGGATCAAACCACAAAATGTTTCTAAATATATTCTTCCGCGTCAATGTGTTCGGCCTGGTAATATATATATATATAACATATATATATATATTGCTCGGGGCCTCGTTATATTAACGAGGACAATAATGTGATACACTTATTTTATATATGGAAACTTATATTCGGAATTGAGATTCATAGAATATTAGTCGGATAATTTGTACTTTTATAAATAACAAATAGTTTCCCGTGGGGTTTTTTGTAAAGAAAAATTTATTAGTATCTAAGTTTAAATAGCTATCCAAAGAATTAGCTGCATAAGATTATCGTCGATTATTCTTAAACCTATTTCAGTAAGCAATTTTATGAGGCCTATTATAAACCTGTCTAATGAATAGCGTATTCGTGTTACCCGAAACTAAGGCATTCTCGTTTGTATTGAACATTATAATTCAAACAAATTTTCCTGTGCTATTGATATCACTTCTCTTCTTACCTGTAATTTCATCAATCCTAGCATGATTTTTTGTGTGTCATGATTGATTTGTGGAAGAATTGGCTTATTGTGCAGTGTTAAAGGAAATTAAACTGAAGGTACATTTTAAGCAACATGCTTATTCATTTCAACATCCAGAAGAAAAGTTCTTGGTAAAGCTATTCAAGTTCATTTGGTTCTTGCTGGAATGCTGACTGGCTCCATTTATTGGGGTACCCTACAGAAGGGCAGATCGTAATGATACATTTATTTAAGTTTGCATCGTATTTAGTATTTTTAATCATAAATGTTTTTAACAATTTCAAGACTGACTCGAAATAGTAGAAAAATATGAATCTCAAAATTATTGAAGGGATATTTCTGAATCATTGACGTGTTACCTTTTTATTTTCTGATAGTTAATATCTTTGAACTTCTCTTAATATATTAGAATGTTGTGCTGCCATTTTGAACTGCTGTAACCTCAATATGCGGAAGAGTTTTAAATTTTTATCTTTCTCTCTGCACGTTACACCCTTATATATTTATTGCCATTCAGCACTCAAGCTTTTGGTGGAGGTTTGTATATTATTTATATTTCTATTGGTAAAATTTCTCTCAGATATATTTTATTTTGCGTCTACTAATCTTAGGATTATAATTTTAATCTAAACTTTATTATATATTTTTTCTGTCTTTTAGAATTTTACTCCTCTTTTTCCAAAATCTTATATTTATATATTATGTTTTCGCCATTTCCCCAACTCCTTTATTGAGTTTCATTTTTTCTGTTATTCTCTATTAAGATTTATTTGTTCTTTATACCGGTCCGATTCCTTCTCTTTCGTTCTTTTTCTTAGTTACCCTTCCTTCTCAGCTTCTCAGACCCTCTTCCTCTCTCTTTCTCTTTCATCTTTATTTCCTGCTTCCCTTCTTCTATAAATATATGCCAACCTCCATGCATATAACTCCCTTCAATTTTATATATTTTTATTTTGGTTACTGTTTCCAATATCAATATGATCAATCAATAAGATCCATTCGTTCCAACTTTCGAGTTTTTTATCTTATCGAATCATATTTTATATTTTCTCACACACACACACACACACACACACACACACACACACACACACACACACACACACTCATATACATATATAGACACACATTTCTCGTATTCCTTTTTCTATAATTGTCTGATGATAGTAATCGAGATACTCGGAGTAATGGTTGGTGGTTTTTGAGTTTGTAATAACATTACGTATGTGTATGTGAGACAACAAACTACTCTCGTAATACTGAGCCACATGAATTTTCCACTTTTAACAAGATAAGTTATCTAAGAAACAATATGGTGTAGAGAGGATAACTGTACGATCAATATAATTATTGCCCAACATTAACTTGAGTAGTACCGTGATCTCTAAGCATTCATCAGTCAACATTAACCCTGTGACACTTTGAATGGCTCTAGAAAGCCATGGTGGAAGAATGACCTGTCAGTATATTTTCTTCAGCATGGTAATTCCATGAGGGATAGTTCTCAGAGTACTTGATGATGGAGAATCGACACCAGTGTTCTAATTCCCAAACGGTGTTAAACATGGTTGTGTACTGGCACCTATACTTTATACCACGATGCTTTTAACCGGAATGTCTGGTGTTTTCCAAAGCAGAGGAGATAGCTTGGGCACTTTAGTGTATTCATAAATCTGAGAGAACTCGAGGCCAAAACCAAGGTGACGGAGCATATTGTGTAGATGTTGCAATACAAAAACAAGTCCTCTTGCTCCACGATGATTTCGGCCTCACCATCAGCACAAATATATTTGAAGTCAAGTACCAACCAGACGTTTACAAACAGCACATGGCCCCTACAATCGTCTATATGGTGAAACGTACAAGGATCAATGTATACCTATGAACGTGTAGCTGAACAATTATCACTTTCTCTTTCTCCCTTTCTCCTTCCACCTGTTTTTCTAGCACCCATTTTTGACTTTCCACTTATAGAATACATCAAGTATATATATGAATATTTACACATAAGAAATACATTTATGCTTTATACATGAAGACATGTATACACACGCACACACAATAAACAAAAACAAAAGACACCTACTGGAATTTATGTGTCAATATTTGGAGGTGCAGAAATTATATCACAACATAACTTTAAACACGTATTATATATATATATTCGCAAGCACATGCACGCAAATAGTGACACAGAAGGAAAAAATAATGCTAAACACTTCTAAACGGTTTATGCAATAACAAAGAGATAAAATAAATATTTAGAAAAAAAAGGAGGAAAAAAACGAAAAAAATCAAATTGGAATGAAAATTTTATACATCACGAATATTTATTTATATTTCATATCTTTTATACACAATATTTCTTGTGATATAGTTTTTTTTTATAGATTTTTCATATACATACATTTTTTATTAAGATTATCACAAGTTGTTCTGGAAATAAAATATAACCTGTAAATCAAATAAACTTTCTGGTTCAAAGTTTTTTTTTCTTCTTTTTATGTATTTATACGTGAAGATGATAAAGATGATGTTTATGATATTGTTTTTTGACAATGTTGGGTGACGGTATTGTTGCTGCTGGTTGTTAATTTTTAAAAAAAATGTTGCTTTATTCATTTATAAAATATTCCGTAGTGCATGGATGATCTGTAGTGTATACTTTCACTCACCAAAAGTTATATATATATATATATATATATATATATCATGGTTTATTTCGGCTGCCCCATAGCTAATTTCCCTGTGCGCTTGGTTCCTCTCAGAGGAATCAATTACCTGTTAAGGGAAAGTGCTCAATAAAAGGCTACTAGTCAGATGGACTATTATACTCTACAATGGTATTGAGTACTTTTTCTGTCGCCCTTAAAACTAGGAGATGTCTGTGTATAAGTGTGTGTGTGTCTGTAGTTTTATTATGCTCTGGTATCTGACAGTCTAACTTACTAGCCTCTCACTTGCCTTGGTTTTGGTGGAAAAGGTTTAATTTCAAATATATTTTGTAAATAAATTTCTAACATAGAATTAGAAATGCAAGAATTTCTCCAGAGATGTAAAGGCCCATCGATTTTGTAATAAGCAAATTTAAAGTTGTTGATATTTTTCATACTTTGCTGTTGGATGGTTTTAATTGTGAACAAGAATTGAAGCTTAGATTACTGAAAAGTTAACGCTTCGCCGAACTTTGTTGCGTTCAAATATTTAGCAATAAAAATAGTTCATTTCCCCTCTAACTTCCATAACTTCATACTGAGTGGAAATTCTTAACTTTAATGTAAATGTGAAGAGCTTAAAAATACTCAATACTATGAATCGTTAGGACGCTTAACGAAGTGCTTCGCGGCATTTCGCCTGTCTTTACGTTCTGAGTTCACATACCGCCTTTCATCCTCTCGGGGTCGATAAAATGAGCGCCAGTTGAGCAATGAATGACCTCAATGAAATCGACTATCTCCTTCCCATCTAAATAGTATAGGCTTTCTGCCTATAGTTGGAAGGACTATTATTATGCGAATTTTTACACTTCGACGATTTACTCTTTTCAACTTAGTGTGTAAATAGGGTGATGTTCTCTAATCATGACGTAGAGAGTTCAAATGATGCCGCAGCATTTTCTGTTGAATCATCTGCCGTAGATATGACTCGAACCAAGCTTGGTAATTTAGATTCAGAAGGTAGAATCATTTCTATGAGACTATGTCGAAGCAGGTCGAATGTGTTTTCTGTCTGTGTAATTGAAAGGGCCAGCCTTGTCACACACACAGTATAATGTTCATTTTGCCTGAGAGTTACGAGTATAAGTTATTTGGAATACCTGCTCTTTTGCCCTATAATAAATACGATGGTGAAGCAGTTCTGTCTATATATATATATATATGAGGGGGTGGGATGAATGCGTGGGTGGGTGTGCAATGGAATGACGTCAGTAACCTGATGAATGTCGGTGCGACGAAAATTTTGTCACCAAATAATAATGCTTAAGTGAAGTTAACTGACTGTGTATTTTTGTGTGGCGAGCCCACCTTGTCATATTGCGTTGTTAAGCTGATTAAACCTGAATATTAGGTAAAATGTTGAAGTGCTTGAAGTATATATATATATCCATTTACACTTGTTGTACACACACAATGGACAGAAATTTTAGAGGGCGGTTCCTGTCGCGCGCGCACACCATACATACATACACACGGTCAGGAGGATTGTGCTCGGATACTGTTAAAAATACAAGTGACGATGTAATATGAACTCACACCCACTTTACACTATGATTGCTCCCCAAACAAACCCTCGAAGAATCTATGCATTTAAGTTACCAAACTTAAACTAACGAAAAAATAATAAGTTTTAAAAGAATCAACACGCAGAAGGAAAATGTCTGAACTGGAAAACGTTGAAGTTAAAAATGCTGTACATTATTATCATTATCATGATTATTATTATTATTATTATTATTATTATTATTATTGTTGTTGTAGTTGTTGTTGTTGTTATTATTGTTGTTATTTAGCTAGAATCGCACGAAGTAGCGTTGAATGAAATATATGCGTATACATACATGTTTAACACGTTCATGCACACTCAAGTGTTAAATGCCTTTGTACACGCATATTATTATTATTATTATTATTATTATTATTATTATTATTATTATTATTATTGTTGTTGTTGTTGTTGTTGTTGTTAAAATTATTATTATTATTATTATTATTATTATTATATTATTATTATTATTATTACCTTTTGAAAAGCGTGCAAGTGTCACCCGAGTGAATTGTATGCAAAAATATACAGGTGAAAATGCATGCATACCTCTATGCCGGTATGTGGGGCAGGGCAGGAAATGCTTCAATGTATGTGTATGTGAGTTTTTCTTTACTATCAATGTATATGACCGTATAACTTTGAGTTACATTGTACACACATACACACACACACACACACACACACTCACTCACATATATATTTCAATGTACAAATATACATACGTATTTACATATGTATACATGTGGATGTGTGTTCGAGACACATAGGTATTCACGCAAACACACACACACACACTCACACACATGCTTACATAAACCTGTGTACATGCCAATATGTGATTTCCTACATAATGTGATGTTTACTGTCTTTGTTTATACATTTATTTAATGAAGATGCTAATTAATACAGCAATGAATGAATTGACTGACCAATCAGGTATTTATTTGCTCTCTTATTGTTGTTATTGATGATGATGTAGCAGTTGTTACGTTGATTTTTATATTGATTTCCAGCATATGAGACTACGTGGAAATCAATATAGTTCTGTTATGACCAATGGTGTATTTTTTATGTTTTGTTTTAACCGTTTTTGTAATAGTGTTATATTTTATATTTATTATTTAAAAATTTTTGATTTTATTGTTTAATAATGATAAATCTGTGAGTGATCCAATGTTAGGCCGTGGGAGCATAAGAGTGATTATGAAGGAACATACCGCCGGGATGTAAAGATTGTTCTAGGCTAATCGGAGGGGTTCCTTGTGACGTAGGCGGAAGGAAGTTTATGTTACCGGGGCCTTCTTGTCCTTGACCGGGGAAGAATTCGTTGTAGGCTTGATAACCAGGATAGAAATCCTGTCCATTATCTAAAATAAAAAAAATTTAAATTATGAATACATATATGTAGAAATATACATACATACATACATACATGCATATATATATATATATATATATATATATATATATATATATATAAGGAAATTGACATTAGATTATGCAGTGAAGGTTGAATCTGAAATTCGCTATTTTTGTTTAGCCCAAGGTCAGTCGTGATTGAGCGCATGAGAAATTAAAATATTGTCTTTTAAATTCTTTTGTGTTCTCTGTACATTCACATGCATATGGCGTAAATATATATACACGCTATATATATATGCATATATATATATAATATATATATATATATATTATATATATATATATATATATATATATATATATATATATATGTATCTATGTGTATGTAAGTATGTATGTGTATATATATATATATATATAAATTGATAAAAATGGTAGGACAACAAATTATGTCACATATTACATTTACAGATATATATGTGTGTGTG
>NW_021833925.1:40000-55000 GCF_006345805.1 Octopus sinensis | reverse complement strand
GTTTTGAAACGAAGACTTAAAGGAACAGAGTTTAACTCTGCAGTTATTGCGTATGATAATTTCTAAAATTAGCACGAGCCAAGGAATTTATAAGGAAGGGAAAAATTGAGCCAGAATTTGACTGGTACGTTATTTCATCGGCCCCCCACAGAGAAGTGGGTGAAAAGTGACTTCGGTGATATTTGAACTCAGATCGTAAGGAGCTGGAACGTATTTTGTAAAGCAGTTTTTTCCGACTTTCTAAAGATTCAACCAATCGTACAGCATTAATGTTAAACGGAATTTTATTGTATGAGAAAGACAAATGACACGATCCCATAGCTGAATGACAAAAAGAAAATAGTTAGGGTAACTACAGCCATAGTTTTTGAACGAAATGACTAAAGTCCAGCAGTGAATGTCACTCACACATGAATTGTAGCCATATAAGGTAAACAATGTCTAAAGATTCTAGCCTGAACTTTCTAATAACGTTTTTTTTTTTAATAATAAAAAACACTAGTTACAATTCTGTGAAGATCTCACAAGTAAAAATTACAAGATTGATGACACTCGTGAATTTCTCACCAGCTGTATTCGTAAAGGTAATGTGAGCGGAAATCAAATATGATATATTTGTCGAAATGTATCCTATTATCTATGAAGAAATGTCTAGAATGTGATATATGTGAATTGCATTAGACGTTATAAGCACCAATTTGTGACAGCAAAGAGCAGGAGACCCATTGACGGAAGATAAAGCGAGTATCTATCGTTTTTTATCTTCTATTTTCAAATAATTGAATGACAGAAAAACAGTTTTATAGCATTGAATTAGAATATAGCGAATGGCGGTGTCTATATAGGACAGTCGGAGACGTAGTTTACGATCAAGTGATAGTTACGTGATTCGATTCCTATCATATGTTGTCCATTTTTGCGATGTTGAATATTATTTACAACGTAATTCTCGGGATTAAATTTGTAATGTTATAAATATGTACTTATCATTGTATTACACTTGTATTTGGGCATACACAAATTTCGTTACTACATTTGTATACGTTTTAGATTCGAATACACAAAATAAAGATCTGATACCACAATAGTTACTTTCTTTCAGGTTTTAACATATATAAACGGTACCTTTTCAAGCTAGTATTTTATGAAATAGGCAACTCAGAACATTTTTTATTTATATGAATTCTCGTATTACCATTTTGATAAAGGTTCTTTAAACGTTACATTTGTATAGGTTTTAGTTCGAATACACAAAATAAAGATCTGATACCACAATAGTTACTTTCTTTCAGGTTATTACATATATAAAACGGTAACTTTTCAGCTAGTAACATTTATAAATAGCAACTCAGACATTTTTTAGTTAAATGAAATCTCGTATTACCATTTTGATAAAGGTTCTTTTACAACGTTTACATTTGTATAGTTTAGATTCGAATACACAATAAAATCTGATACCACAATATTTACTTCTTTCAGGTTATAAACATATATAAAACGGTAACTTTTCAAGCTAGTACATTTATGAAATAGCAACTCAGACATTTTTTAGTTAAATGAATTCTCGTATTACCATTTGATAAAGGTTCTTTAAAACGTTACATTTGTATAGTTTTTAGATTCGAATACACAAAATAAAGATCTGATACCACAATAGTTACTTTCTTTCAAATTATCAACATATATAAAACGGTAACTTTTCAAGCTAGTAACATTTATGAAATAGCAACTCAGACATTTTTTAGTTAAATGAATTCTCGTATTACCATTTTGATAAAGGTTCTTTAAAACGTTACATTTGTATAGGTTTTAGATTCGAATACACAAAATAAAGATCTGATACCACAATAGTTACTTTCTTTCAAATTATCAACATATATAAAACGGTAACTTTTCAAGCTAGTAACATTTATGAAATAGCAACTCAGACATTTTTAGTTATATGAATTCTCGTATTACCATTTTGATAAAGGTTCTTTAAAACGTTACATTTGTATAGGTTTTAGATTCGAATACACAAAATAAAGATCTGATACCACAATAGTTACTTTCTTTCAGGTTATTAACATATATAAAACGGTAACTTTTCAAGCTAGTAACATTTATGAAATAGCAACTCAGACATTTTTTAGTTAAATGAATTCTCGTATTACCATTTTGATAAAGGTTCTTTAAACGTTACATTTTGTATGGTTTTTAGATTCGAATACACAAAATAAAGATCTGATACCACATAGTTACTTTCTTTCAAATTATCAACATATATAAAACGGTAACTTTTCCAAGCTAGTAACATTTATGAAATAGCAACTCAGACATTTTAGTTATATGAATTCTCGTATTACCATTTGAATAAGGTTCTTTAAAACGTGTACATTTGTATAGGTTTTATGATTCGAATACACAAAATAAAGATCTGATACCACAATGTTACTTCTTTCAGGTTATTAACATATATAAAACGGTAACTTTTCAAGCTAGTAACATTTATGAAATAGCAACTCAGACATTTTTTAGTTAAATGAATTCTCGTATTACCATTTTGATAAAGGTTCTTTAAAACGTTACATTTGTATAGGTTTTAGATTCGAATACACAAAATAAAGATCTGATACCACAATAGTTACTTTCTTTCAAATTATCAACATATATAAAACGGTAACTTTTCAAGCTAGTAACATTTATGAAATAGCAACTCAGACATTTTTTAGTTAAATGAATTCTCGTATTACCATTTTGATAAAGGTTCTTTATAAAACGTAACACATGAATTGACAAATGTCACGGAGAGAGCTGCATAATTATATAGGAAAAGGTAATAACAGACTGCAGATGATCTGTCCTTTCAAGATAGATCATTGTAAGTTTGTCAGTACAGCAAAACAAAGAACCACCTTGATGATACCTCACTTTTAAGTCACCAACAATATCAACTTAATGCTACGTAAGCTTGTTCGTCGAGAGTTAAGCAGTGTCTAGGACGCAAACGACACATTTCTATCTGATTGAGCTCTGCCTTTATCAATGCTGTAACACATACACACACACACAAACACATACACAAATATATAAAAGTAGTGATCGTAGGTTTATGTAAGAACATATAAATGTATGCGTGTGCGTGAGTGTGTGTACGTATATATAATCATATATAGTATATATATATATATATATATATATGCATATATATATATATATATATGACTAATTGTCCCTCTTAGCCTGTGGCATGTATGTATAATGCCATCTGGCTGGATGTTTAATGCCCTCTATATATAAATTAATATGTTCAATAAGAATAATTATTTCGAAATTTTTTTCTCTTATGAGGTTTTCACGCTATCTACCTGACAATTTCTTGTTAAGTTTTCCTTATTAAGTAGTTGTCCTTATTGCTAATTTTTATCCGAAAAAACTTTTCCTTTCCCTAATGCAATTCGTAAAGTCCTGCATTTACAGGAGGTATATATGTAAACTCACCCATGTGCTTCGTTGATGTTGATCATTAGCTGATCGGCTTAAGCGAGGCAAGGTCGTTTATGTATGATACATCCAGAGGCCCTGCTGATGAATACGTAAGTATGAAATCACTGTGATAACAGGTCTATATTTTTTAAATGTCTTACTTTGAAAAATGCATTCGGTGGGATTATTATATTTTTGGTAGACATGACTAATGTCCCTCTTAGCGTGTGGCATGTATGTAATAATGCCATCTGGCATGGATTAATAAGCCCTCTATATATAAATATATATATAATATATAATATCTATAATGCATATATATAATATATATATATATATATATACTATATATATATATATTTATATATATATATTTGTATAGGGTGGAAAAGGAACACACGAGTTGATATATATGAAAAAACAAGTCAAAAATAGAAAATGCTAGATAATTTTATAGTGAATCTTTCAGTACCCGTTTCGGTCATTTTGAGACCTTTTCAACTGTAACGATTAACAATTAAATTAGAAAAATTTAAAAGAAAAGTTTTTTAAAAGAATATTCTATAGTAGTGTTCAGATATAAGTAGCATTCTGCCTTTCTCTGACTCCCTTGTTTGCACTTGTGTGTTCGGGGTCGTTGTGAGTTCTTGGTAGGGTAGGTGAAGAATAAGGAGGCTGATGTGGAGAGGGGTGGGAAATCTGGGAATGCCTGATGGCCGTATTTTGAATATTCAAAATACGACCATCAAGGCATTCCCAGATTTCCCCACCCTCTCTCCACATCAGCCTCCTTATTCTTCACCTACCCTACCAAGAACTCACAACGACCCCGAACACACAAGTGGCAAACAAGGGAGTCAGAGAAGGCAGAATGCTACTTATATCTGAACACTACTATAAAATATCTTTTTAAAAAAACTTTTCTTTTAATTTTTTTCTAAATTTATTATTTAATCGTTACAGTTGAAAAGGTCTCAAAATGACCGAACCGTACTGAAAGATTCACTATACAATTATCTTAGCATTTTCTATTTTTGACTTTTTTTCATATATATATATATATAATATATATTATAATATATATATAATATATATATATATATATGTTTTGCCTGCTCGCTTAGCCAGCGGGTGCGTCATTCGAAGGCTAAAACAATGCGAAAGCATTGTGACCAGCGATGTGTTACTACATCTGATGGACTGGTCGGTCACGTGATGACGTGATATATATATATATATATGTATATAAATACTTACATGTATGTATAAATTTCCACACACATACAACATATACATGTATGCATATGAGTACATATATATGAGCGCACATACTGACACGTGCAGACACATGTAAACCTGAATACACGAGAGAGAGAGAGAGAGAGAGAGAGAGAGAGAGAGAGAGAGAGAGAGAGAGAGAGCGAGAGAGAGAATTTGTAGGTAGAAAGATGTCTTGATATACCGACAGACAGACAGATAGACAGACAGATAGACAGATAGATAGATAAATAGATAAATAGATAGATAGATAGATAGATAGACAGACAGACAGACAGACAGACAGACAGACAGACAGACAGACAGACAGACAGACAGACAGATAGATAGATAGATAGATAGATAGATAGATAGATAGATAGATAGATAGATAGATAGATAGATAGATAGATAGATAGATGGGTATCCTTTAGAAAATATTAACAAGAAATAATAAAGCAGTCACAAAAATAATATAATAGACAGATAGATAGATACTATGATGTAAGAGAAGATTAAAAATGGAATGGTATAATAATTATGGCGGACGAAAAGAATTTCTAAGCACTCGGTTTGAATATACACAAACAAAGCATAATAGAACACAAGTGTATACAATACAGATTTTGCTACAACGACCAGAATATGGTACAGAGTAAATAACATAAACATGGACAAAACATAAAAGGGCCGAACAGATTCAGAGTAATATTGACATTTTGACAAAGATATACACACACGCGTACACACATGCATGTATAATTGCTTATACACACACATGTTATATATATACAGTTACATGTATGTATATATTGCTACAAACACACACACACTCACACACACACATACACTGCAGGGATTGAACGGCAAAATATAGATTATAGTGTTTGTCCTCAGTTCGGTGGTACCTTACGAAAAACCCCCGGAAGAGTCATTTTCCAAGATCTGAAGGCAATAGTTTCTTTGGAGACAGAAATTATGGCCTTTGGTTTCCGAGATTTCAAATACATATTCGCCTATGTGAATACACACAAACACACACACACACACACAAACACTTACACATACACACACACGCGCACAAGCATAATGAGCGATTAGAATAATGTTAAACACCAGTAGTGGGTATATAAAAACAAGCAACATCAATAGAAATTACATGCCTGATAACAATAATGTACAATGAATACCTGGGAAACACCACCGAAACGAGAAAAACAACACAAAACTGTAACAAAAAAAAAAAACAGGTAAAAAGTACACATAGCAAAAAAAGATCAATATTCCCCACCATCGAACATATACATATGTGTGTATGTAATATATTCACATACATGTGTCTGTGTGTGCTTGCAGTATGCATATATGTGCGTATGAGTCTTCCTCTCTCACCCTCTCTTTACACACACACTTATATATAAATACAAATATATATAAATATATAAGTAAATTTGTATATTTATATATATATATATAAATATATATATATAAATATACAAATTTACTTATATATTTATATATATATATATATATATTATATATATATATCTATATATATATATATATATATTATATATATATATATATATATAGGAGAGAATCTGTGGTTTTTGTATGTAAATCAAAGCAGTAGGATCCCTTGGCGGCAAGCACCGGAGATAGTAAAACTGGAATCAGCGCAGAATAGGCTAGCAGCTTTGATGAATTTCTACGCATGTATGTATATATATGCTGTTATCAACATATATATAAGAAAAGAGAAGCAGAAAAAAAAATTCAACATGATTCACATATATAATTCTATTACTTTTAATATATTTAGACAAATATAAATACACAACCATAACATAGGTATCAATATGTGAGACTATATATATATATATATATATATATATATATATATATATATGTGGATGTATGACTTTTGACATAAGCGGCATCCAGTTACAACTAGTCGTGGATTTGGTTACCCTTTTGAGAATATTGCAAGTCGTGATTTTTCCCTGTATCTCTTTAGATGTATAACATTCTATATCCGTACATGCATCCATTCACATACATATTTTCTCTCACAAACACATTCTCCTCAGATGTATTTGTGTGTTTGTGTCTTTGTGTCTTTGTGTGTGTGTGTGGGTGTATGTACACTTGATGGATACACTGCAATCATATACAAATCCACGTTAAAACATATGAATGCGTAAAAAGATATTGAAGAAGTGTATTCTACGAGAGATACGATTATCACAATACCGTATCCTGGTTATATTCCCAAATCTTTTATTTCCTGCACTACGTCTTATTAGAGCATGAGTGTGTGGGTATTTGTGTCAACACACACATACACATATTCTTATATATATATTTATATACATACACACACATGCATATTTATATACATACACACACACATACATATATAAAAACACAGATACGTATACGCACACACTTTGATTTATTTACATATATACATGAATGTGTACATGCAAATGTGTGTGTGTGTGTGTGTGTGTG
Source organism: Octopus sinensis (assembly GCF_006345805.1). Classification (NCBI taxonomy): domain Eukaryota; kingdom Metazoa; phylum Mollusca; class Cephalopoda; order Octopoda; family Octopodidae; genus Octopus; species Octopus sinensis. The sequence continues at coordinate 47,764 of NW_021833925.1, read as the reverse complement.
TGTGTGCATGTGTGCCGCGCATCAGCGCGCGTGCGTTTGATGTAAACGATACATCTTGCGAGGAAACCATAGAGGAGTATGCGGCTCTCTTCTCTTGTCTCTCTAACTATTTCGATGGCTATAAACACGTCGATCAAAGCAAGCTATTACAGAAACTACAGAGGAAATGGAACCTTCCTATTCTTGCCAGATAAACTGTTGAATTCACTGTAGGATTAGTTGACCTATGAAGTAGACAACTAAAACCTTTAGGATATATTATAACAGTACTACGCTTTGAACAACTCTGGATTTCTAATCACTACTAATTCAGCCTTTGTTCTTGCTCCACAATTATTATTATTACTATTATTATCATTATTATTATTATTATTATTATTATTATTATTATTATTGTTATTGTTATTGTTATTGTTATTGTTGTTGTTGTTGTTATTATTACCAAGGTTATACAATATTAGCTAAACATGAATACGTATACACACCCAGAAATATTCACACATACACATATACATTGATATCTATATATGTTTGGATGCGCATGTTTGTGCTTCCACATATTAACACACACAATAAATTAGTGCGCACGCAGATACACACGCAGACACACGAGCACGCATATCATGGAGTTACATGTTCATTTAGAAATACGTATGAGTAGAGCTTTCCTTGATAAGCTCTTGAACGAAACAGTCACTTTTGTTGGACTCAGCATTTTTATAGGAGTGTGTGTGTGTGTGTGTGCATTTGATTATAGGTAGATAGATAGAGAGAGAGAGAGAGAGAGAGAAGAGAGAGAGAGAGAGAGAGAGAGATAGATAGATAGATAGATAGATAGATAGATAGATAGATAGATAGATAGATAGATAGCAAAATACAGTGAGAGACAGACAAACAGCCAGAAAGACTGTCAGATAGACAGACAGACAGACAGATAGAAACATAAATAGAAAGATAGTGACAGACAGACATGTGTGCATGTATGCAATTGAGTGTAGTTAGACAGACAGAAAGAAAAGCAGACTGACAGACAGACAGATAGACAGACAGGCAGATAGATAGATAGATAGATAGATAGATAGATAGATAGATAGATAGATAGATAGATAGATAGTTGGATTGATTGATTGATAGATTGATAGATAAATAGGTAGCTAGATAGATTGATAGATAGAGAGATAAAGATAGACAAACATGAGTGTTTTAAAGTGTAGATAGATAGATAGATAGATAGATAGATAGATAGATAGAGTTGCGATCGTTAAACAGGAGTTTTTGACTTCAGTTTTTGTATAAGCGGCCATGAATAAAAGAAAGAAATGAAATTGTGGACGTAGGTTTCATAAGACATGGCTGTCTGTGTCTTTAGCCAAACAATGGCAGGTTTGTTGTTGTCTTTTATAGTTTCCTTCCTGTCATACTTCAATCCTTCCCCAATCTGATTCTTAAACCACCTTCTTGGTTTTATCGTTCTCTTTTGCATTCAACTTCAGAATAAAGTGTTCTCTAGGAATATCTTCCCAACGTAAATAAACCTAACAAACGTTGAAAGATGACAAAGGTGACGAAAACAAAATGGGCGGGAAAATAAAGGAAGACGAAAAGAAGTAAAGCAGGATAAAAAGAAAAGAAGGATAAAAGAAAGGGAAACAAATGGAAGGAGGTACAGGAAATGATGGAAAGAACTGAGAAAGGTTAAATAAAAGTGGGAGTAGGGACTGATAGAGTGGCGGAAAGAAAGAAACTGTGACGTCAGAAAGCTATTGCCAAGATGGAATTAAAATGAAAAGAGTAATAGGAAAGACAGAATGAAATAGGAAGAAATTGTTTTAGAAGGAAAGAGAGCATGAATGAGGTGGGGCGCGGGGAAGAAAGAAAATGATAGAGGAAAAGAGAAACGCAGAAAATAAATAGGTAAAATTAGAATGTATGACAAACTGGAAGAGAGAGAAGTGTAGATATAGATGAAGCTATAAAGAGCACGGTTATGTAAATATGGAGTGAAATGTGCAGAAGAAAGAAAATATAAAATGAACGAGTACATGTATATATAATATATATATATATATATATATATATATTGTTAATCCAAACAAGAAAACGACAAAAAAACACAACGCGAGGACGTGGAACAAATATAGTATTATTGGACGCTCAGGAAAGAAGGGAAGAAGGAGGGTTTAACGTTTCGAGCGGAGCTCTTCGTCGGAAACATAGGAGAAGGAAAGATCCCGAGAAGGGAAGACAGAGGAAAAAAATCGCCAACGGTACACACGAGGTCACATTTTGATATATATATATATCACGTGACCGACCAGGCCATCGGAAGAAAGAGTGAGAGAAAGTTGTGGTGAAAGAATACAGCAGGGATTAACACGAGCCCCTGCCTGAGCCTCGAGGACCTTTTAGGTGTTTTCTCTCAATAAACACTCACAACACCCGGTCTAACCACTGGGCCATTGCGCCTCCACACACACACACACACACACACACACACACACACACACACACACATATATATATATATATATATATATATATATATAGATAGATAGATAGATAGATACATATAACAATTACAAAAATGAATTAAGGTCGACAGGTTCGAAACTAAACGACTGGGCTCCGCAGTGATTTTTGTTTTTGTTTTTTTTTTTCTTTTTGTACTAGTTTTACGTACGATGCATTGGTCGATCAACACTAGCAAATATTTACTCAGTTTCACTCCACTTGGAATGCTGCGCTCAACCGAAGCGTGAGCACGCACACACACACAATCACACACACACACATACACACACACACACACACACACACACACACACACATATACATATTCTGTGATGCAATTCCGCCGTCATCAACTTTATCATTTATCCTTTCGGAGATGGTGAATTAGTACCAGTCGAGCACTGGTACGAGCAATGTAATCGTCTTATCCTCTCTCCATAACACTGCTGGCCTTGTCCCAAAATATGAAGCAATCATGGTTGTTATTGATATTTTTTATGTGCGTTTCGTGTGTGTGTGTGTGTGTGTGTGTGTGTGTGTGTGTGTGTGTGCGTATTGATGACTTCTGCTGCATTATTTCCAAAACTTATATGTCGAATCAGGTCAGGGGAAAATGTGTGTTTGTCACACAACACCATTTCCCACCCCCTCCTCCTCCTCCTTATCATCATCATCAGCAGCAGCAGCAACAGTATTTTTGTCGTGATATATCTATATCATCATCATCATCATCGTCATCATCGTCATCGCTAAACTCGATCACGGCTATTGTAGGAACCATCATCAACACCACATCATCCTCTTCAACAACAGTAGCTGCAGTAGAGCCAATACTTACAGCAACCTATCTACAATCCATCACCACCACCACCGCCGCCGCCACCACCGCCACCACCACCATCACCACTACCGCCACCATTAACGTCACTATTAATATTATTGCTACTACGACAAAGACGACACTCAAACTCTGAAGTGGTAAGTAACATCGATATTACAAGTGGACACACACTCCACAGCTGGTGGCCATTTTGTTCTTTACTGGTGACGACACAAGGAGAGACACTTGGGAACGAGGGATTGATGTTGTTGTTGTTGGCGATGATAATGATAATGATGATGATGATAATTGCAATTATAACTTACTTCGTAATTATAATCACGATAGTGTTGAAATTATCAATTAATTCTAATCTAAAAAATCCAAAAATATAAAAATAATAATAAAAATAAGTTCTACTATTAGGCAAAAAGCCTTAAAATTTAGGGGAGGGGGATAGTTGATAACATCGAACCCCAGTACTCAACTGGTACTTATTTTATCGACACCAAAAGCATGAATGGTAAAGTCGAACTCGGCGGAATTTGAACTCAGAACGTAAAGACAGAGAAAATGCCGTCAAACATTTTCCCCGGTGTGCTAATGATTCTGCCAGCTCACCGCCTTCTATAGTAATAATAATAATAATAATAATAATAATAATAATAATAATAATAATAATAATAATAATAATAATAATAATAATAATAATAATGATAATGATAATAATAATAATAATAATAATAATAGCAGCTTAAAACTTTGGCACAAGGCCCGCATTTTTCTTTGGGGAGTGTGGATGATTTGATTATATCGATCAATGTACTCAGCCGGTACTTATCGATCGCGAAAGGAGGAAAGGAGGAAAGGCAAAGTTGACCTCAGCAGAAATTGAACTCAAAACAAACGAAATGCCGCTTAGTATTTCGTCGGGCGCGGTACCGATTCTGCCAACTAACGCCTAATAATAATGTGAGTCGTTTTTCGGGGGTTTTTTTGTGTTGTCTTCAATGTCTTGGGTCCTCGTGGTTAGTAAAAAAAAAATCGTACGAAAACTTTTATCACTTTTTTCTTTGTCTAGGGCTCTTGTTGCCAGTAGCAGAAATCGTCATCATCATCATCATCATCATCATCATTAAATGTAGTTGTCAATCAGAATTCTTAGAGTCATTTCGTATGTCTTTACGTTCTGAGTTCCAATTCTGCCGAAGTCCTCTCTCTCTCTCTCTCTCTCTCTCTCTCTCTCTCTCTCTCTCTTTTTTTTTTTTTTTTTTACTCTTTTACTTATCTCAGTCATTTGACTGCGGCCATGCTGGAGCACCGCCTTTAGTCGAGCAAATCGACCCCAGGACTTATTCTTTGTAAGCCGAGTACTTATTCTATCGTTCTCCTTTGCCGAACCGCTAAGTTACGGGGATGTAAACACACCAGTATTGCTTCTCAAGCGATGGGGGGGGGCACACAGACACACAAACACACATATATATATATATATACATATATATATATATACATATACACGACGGGCTTCTTTCAGTTTCCGTCCACCAAACCCACTCACAAGGTTTTGGTCGGCTATAGTAGAAGACACTTGCCCAAGGTGCCACACAGTGGGACTGAACCCGTAACCATGTGGTTCGCTCGCATTACCATCAGTATGTGTGAGAGAGAGAGAGAGAGAGAAAGAAAGAAGAAAGATAGAAGGAAAGTTGTATATATCTGTATGTTAACAGATTTACACGCACAGAAGCATAACATACGAAAGCATATACACACGCTCGCGAACTAGGTGAGAGAAGAGAAGAAAGCGAGGCAGGCATAAACGGATAAATGTAAAGAATAAAACAAAAGAGAGATCTATAAGGTATACGTGAGTGTGAAACGGAAGGAGGGAGGGAGGGAGGGAGAGAGAGGGAGAGAGATATATATAGAGAGAGAGGGAGAACGAGAGCGAGAGAGGCAGTAGGAAATAATAGCTAGATTGAATAGCTATGGATATTTAAAAATAGTAGAAAGATTTGGAGAGACAGTGAGAGAGAGAGAGAGAGAGAGGACAAGGGTGAAAGACAGAAGTTCTGTTTGAAAGGTTTGTACAGAACGAGAGGAAGTGAGAAAGAGAGAGAGAGAGAGAGAGAGAGTGAGAGAGCTGAAAGGGAGGGAGAGAAAGATATTAGATAAAGACTGTAAGCGAAAAAGAAAAAAAAAATACAGATACACACACCTACACATGCGCATACACACGCTTTTTTGAATGGTGTAGGTTTGACAAGAAAAAGCAGTATATTTCAACAACTACAGCGAACTTGGCGAAATACGCTTATACAAGTGTGAAGAGGCTTCTTATACACAAGTAGAACGTAGAAATGTAAACACGGACAACCAGAGACTCGGGGTAAACGTTTAGTTTTTAAAATAATCCCACTCAGGGAGGAGATGAACAATATGGTGTGAAAAAAAAAAAAAATAAAGATATATGCGTTGTTGTGTGTATATGTGAGTTTATATACGTGTGTGTGCATGTATGTCTGTAAAGACTCTTAAAGTAAAACTGTAGAGATGCGTATAGCTTCTTCTAGGTACAAACTGTGATAGTATTGTGTTTATGTACGACGGACTTATTAACGTATATGTGTGATTTTCGTGGTGCTTGTCTTGGATTTATTACGTTTGTCTTCTTTAATCTTTTTATATATCATTTTATATATTTTATTTTGCTAGCTCTGCTTGTTTATGCATTGTAAAGCTGAAAGGTAGATATGTGCGTAAATCTGAACACGTATGTGTGTGTATGTGTATATTATATATATATAAATGCATATACAATATATATATATAATATATATATATATATATATATAGTGTGTGTGTGTGTGTGTGTGTGTGTGTGGGGGTGTATGTATATATATATATATATATATATATATATCACGTGACCGACCAGGCTATCAGATGTTGCTACACATCGATGGTCACAATGCGCTTCGCATTGTTTTAGCCTTCAAATGACGCCACCCCGCTGGCTAAGCGAGCAGGCCAATATATATATATATATATATAATATAAAAAACATATATATATGTATATATATATATATATATTATATAATATATATAAATAAAAAATATATATATGTATATATATATAATAATATATAGTATATATATATATATATAATATATATATATAGAGAGAGAGAGAGAGAGAGAGAGAGAGAGAGAGAGACCGGATACGAACACACACGAATACGAATGGTAGTCCGATATAGGCATGCATGTAAGTGTATACACATATGTGTGTGTACTGAGGGTACATCTACATATATGTAAGTGGGTGTATAAAATGCGAGAAATTTATGAAGCAGAAGTACAGAGACGTTCATAATTTGCGTGCATGTATAACACCAGACGTAACAACGTAGCTTCACTACTAGATGGTATTAACTTCGATCCTTCATCGCGGTAACATATCCAAATGATTTCCGATCTACCCTGGGACTAACCGATACTTTATGCTTGAAAGTATCTGGAATCTCACCATAAGTTTATATATATATAAACACACACACTCACACACTCACACACACACACACACACACACACACACACACACACACACACACACACACACACACACACACCACACACACGTATATTTTTGTCCTGTGTTTTAACGATCCGCTAAATTGTACTAAAATATTCACAAGGTTTATTACAATCAACTTATGCGTATGAAAATTGTGCTCCAGCATGGCAGTAGTGCAACCAATAAAACTAATAGAATAAAGTAAAATGATATATATATATATAATAATATATATTATATATATATATATAATATATATAATGCATAAATGCACATACACATAACTATATGGACATATTATGTCTAGTGAGACTCAGGCCCAGACGGTAATCTTTAAGTTAATTTGTGTACAATTTATTTTAATAGCTCGCATACACATATATATATGAAATATATGTATATATATGTATATATATGTACATAAATTATGGTGAGTGTGAGTGTGTGTGCAACGCTCTAAATGTATTTGTGAGCTATGTGTGAGATATAGATAGATAGATAGATAGATAGATAGATAGATAGAAAGATAGATAGATAGATAGATAGAGAGAGCGAGAGGATATATATATATATATATATATATATACTATATATGATATATATTTAGTGAATGTTTAGACAAATTTTAAATCGAAATAATAAGCTAGTATCCTGATATGGAAAGAACAAATATATTTGTAAATACAACTGATTGAATGGTAGTAAAAGTGAAGTAAGGTAGAGAAATATTAGAGTGATTGAGAAGTAAAGAGTTTAAGAAAATGAGAACGTGTGAGGGTGCGTGCGCATGAGAATGTGTGTGTCTGTGAGAGAGAGGGAGAGAGAGAGAGAGAGGCAGTCAGACAGATAGA
>NW_021833925.1:27500-37500 GCF_006345805.1 Octopus sinensis | reverse complement strand
TTGATTTGGGGAGAAGATAATTCATCGTTTCCAAATACGAGGCTAAATTTTAAATACGAAATGCGTAAACGTTTAATACACACATACACGACTGCCTGTTTGAACTCTGATGAATGAGCTTTGCTTCTCGTTTAGAAACTGGCTCTTTCGTTTTCGTTAGGAAGAATCGGTGAATAATAAAGCACACCCACATATACATACCCGCATGCATGCATGCAAACATGCATACATTTTGCAAAACCGCTGTACATATAATTCGTAAGCCTACATATACCATACCATACTCAAAATTATCCGAACATTATTGGGGCATGGGAAATGAAGAAAAATTCTTAGTACGCAAGAGCTTGTTTAGTTGCCTTAAATAAGTTATTCTATTCAGCACATTCCCTCAATCTGGGGGGAACAGGGAATACCGGTGCAATATTCCATTAAAGCTTTATTAAAACCCAGTGGACGGTCCTTTAACACGCAAAATGCATGAACGCGCTAGCATACATGTACGGATGAATAAAAATGTCTAACGCTGTTCAAACATCGTCATATTTTTATGTATAATAGATATATTCAGCATATGTGGTGTCTGTGTGTGTCTGTATATTCATGTGCATACACATGAATATATACATTATTTCTCACTAAACACGTTGTTTGGTGTTTACACGCGTATATATATATATATATAATATATATATATATATATATATATATATTATATATATATATATATGTATAGTATATATGTATATATATATTATAATATATATATATTTGTATGTATATATTATATATATAAATATATATATGTATGTATGTATGTAAGTATGTATGTATGTATGTAATGTGCGTTTTATATGCCTATCTATACTACACACAAACACATATAAATCAGGTATATTTAAGGGGCTATTCTTCGCGTTTGTTTAATTCATATAGACATAGTCATAGCACCGACTACCTTTTGTGTACACTCTGTGCTTACATATCTTGCTGAGATAAACTAAGATCTTCCTCCTGAGATTCATAAACTGCCTTCTATTATAGATCCATAGACACACACGCACACAGAAAATACATATGTGTATATAAAGAGAAAAAAGTGGCAGAGAGAGTGGAGGTGAGGGGGAGCGGTACATAGATAATGCGAAGAACCTGTCAATACAGTATTTCGACTAGCTATAAACAATCTATTTCAATGCATTCTTCCACATACTTTCTATATACTTTGTAAATATTCTATCTTTGCTTTCTGTACATTGAAGAATTGCCTACTCGCCAGTACAAGCTCAACTCTGGAACATCAGAACTCGTATCTCCTTAGGACGCCGAATTTATTCCATCTTACATATATCTTTAGATTATCTCTTTCTCTCTCTTTTTTTTCTTTCTTTCTCTCTTTCTCTCTCCCTCTCACTCTCTCTCTCTCTCTCTCTCTCTCTCTCTCTTCTGTGTGTGTGTGTTTGAGTACGTTATACAAATCTTTATAAGTTCCTTCACAATAAATTTCTTTTTCACTCGTCTTGTAAGCTGCCTACTTTGAGTTCAGGATTAAACTATTCAAAACTATTATCCAGAGTTGTGCTAACTTAACATACCAAACGAAATGGGCTAATCATTTCTCAGTTAATCAAATTACAATCGTTATTGGGAGGTAAAAATATGATAACGATAAATTCTGCACCCGTGGCTGTGTGATAAGAAATTTGTTTCCCAACCACATGGTTCCGGGTTCAGTGCCATTGCGCAGCACCTTGGGTAAGTGTCTTCTGTTATAGCATTGCGCCGGCCAAAGCCGTGGGACTGGATTTGGCAAACGGAAACTGAAATAAGCCCAACCCACCACTGCTAGACAACCGGTGTTGGTTTGTTTACGTTCCCGTAACTTAGCGATTCTGCGAAATATACAATTAGAATAAGCACGAGGCTTAAAATATAAGTACTAGAATCGATTTGATCGATTAAATTCTTTAAAAACTGAAATATAGGAAGTTCGATTTAGTTAAGTTTATCAAAGACTCAATACGTGCAACGAAAGTGGAGGCGCGTGGATTAGTGGTTAGGGTGTCAGCATAATGATCGTAAGATTGTGGTTTCGATTCCTGGACCGGGCGACGCGTTGTGTTCTTGAGCAAAACACTTCATTTCACGTTTCTCCAGTCCACTCAGCTGGCAAGAATGAGTAACGTTGCGATGGACTGGCGTCCCGTCCAGCTGGGGAACACATACGCCATAGAAACCGGCAAACCGGGCCCGTGAGCCTGGCTAGGCTTTAAAAGGGCACATTTTTTTTTTTTTATGTACAACGAAACAGAGGAGTGAATTTAATATTTGGCAGTTTAGGGATAACTCTTGGAAATGTTTTGGTTTTATTAGATCTCATCAGCGAAGGATAGTTTGTAACAGTATTGCCAGACAATGACGTATTAATAGTCATCCCAGCGTTTTATGATGAGAATTGGAAATTAATTTAATGACACAAGATATTAAATCTTATTTCATGACTCATTACATTATGCATGTGAACACCAAATTTGCTATCTGGTTTTATGTAGAACATATCCTTGCATTTTTAATAAAACGAAATACAAAGTGTAAATTTGTTCCTTAATAGCTGTTTGCCTCAGTCGAAATAGCGCAGAAGACGAAAAACGCTGACAAAAATATATAAAATTAATTAGTCTCAAAAATATTCATGAATAATTAATAGTTCCTAATTTAAACAACAAGATCAACAATTTTTAAGGGGAAGGAGTTTAGGCTACGAAATCATCTCCGGTACTAAACAGGTGGTACAAAGTGAATATTTTATCGACCTCCGCAAGGATGATAGGGAAAAACTTTACCTCGGTAGGTAATGAAGTGAATATCTAAAAACCAGAAGATATGCAAGGCATCTTTCTTCCTCGATGTTCCAACTATTCTACCACGACGTTGCCATAATTATCGAATGAATAAATAAAGTACTAACGAAGAAAACAAACAAACTAGCGCGCCGTGAATACTACATGAGTGTTTGTGTAAATCAATGAACTTAGTGTGATGGATGTTGAAAGATTAGATAGATAACTACGATGTCAGGAGCAAGAAATTATATCTGCTACTAATACAAGTAGTAGTAGAAGTGGTGGTGGTGGTGGCGGCGGCGGCAGCTCAGCAGCAGCAGCAGTGGCAGTAGCAGTTTTTGTTGCTGTTGTTGTTGTTGTTGTTAAGCAACAAGACGGGTAAGGGTGATTAGGTGATGGTCTAGGGCTTAGGGGTGGGAGACCCCAGACCTTGGAAAAAAAATTTTGGTCGTCTTGTTGTAGTCGAGGGATCTTCGTTGACGCCCGGCACCACTGGGTGGTGGCCCTCGAAGTCGCTGGAAATGGAGATACGCAGGTCCAAATTCTTGGACGACAGTAGCAGCAGCAGCAGCAGTAGTAGTAGTAGTAGTAGTAGTAGAAGTAGTAGTAGTAGTAGTAGTAGTAGTAGTAGTAGTAGTAGTAGTAGTAGTAGTAGTAGTAGTAGTAGTAGTAGTAGTAGTAGTAGTAGAAGTAGTAGTAGTAGTAGTAGTAGTAGTAGTAGTAGTAGTAGAAGTAGTAGTAGTAGTAGTAGTAGTAGTAGTAGTAAGGCGGCGAGCTGGCAGAATCTTGGACACGGAGTAGTAGTTTCTAAATTAGATAGAAGGCCAGCAATTATGTGAGGAAACGTTTGATCGATTACATCGGCATCGAAACCAATACTTGATGTATGTTCTATTTTATCGATCCTGGCGGGATAAAAAAACAAAGGCAAAAAGTTGGCCTTCGTGAAATTTGAACTCACAGCGTAAATAACTGAAAAAGAGATACTACAAGGTATTTCTTCCCACATTTTATTGATTCGGAGGATCCATTGCCCAAATAAATTTTTATTCAGGTATAAGACCAGCCATTTTGCGAATGAAGGTCACTCGATTAAAATCGACCGACCTGTGTAATTGATTGGCACATTGTAAACGCCAGAAGAACGAAAGTTTGGATCTGAACTCAAAATGTAAAGAACTATAAATTTTAAGAACTCTACCTTAAACTCCAAGGATTCTGCCTGAGTGCTAACATATAGAGGAAATCACAACTCTTACCTATTTTTCATTGAATTTAATAGAGTTGCATTTCCCCTTCTTTCCATTTATATGAAACTTTTAGCACGTTGATAAGTATTTCTTTGGGGAACATTGAGGCTTTAGATATCTATAGCGAAAATGTAGTATTTAGACCAACAAATATATGGAAATATTATATATATACGCATATGCACACATAAAGAATCCATGTTATAAGACAGACAGAGAGACAGACAGAAAAGGTAGCAGAAATAATGACAAAATACATACATGTACAAGTGCATAATACATCTATGGATATTTGAAAGTAAAGCACTACAGGCCTTATATATGCTTATATATATGTGTGTGTATGTGTGTGTGTGTGTGTGTGTGTGGTGTGTGTGTGTGTGTGTGTGTGTGAACGCATTTGTTTTGTATGCCAACCAATTTTCTTTTCCAAAACGACAGAAATGTTGTTTTCGTTTTCGAGAAAAGTTTACAACAACTTCCGATCTCAGAAGAAGAAAACGAGAAACATAAACAATAAAAAATAAAATAAAATAAAATAAATGTAGAAAAAAAAAAGCATCTTACAGAGAATGTCATTTGTCGAATACAATTAAAACAACATTTAGTTGTGTCAAACCGAAAATGGAAAGAACGAAAGAAAGGGGTAAAAATTCTAGTTACAAAACACCACTGAAATTGTTCAAACCACCACCTGCTTTTGGTCTTTTGATTTTATGTATTTTGGTTACAGAGACTTCGCAAAATTTTGTTTGCTGATATTATTGTCGTTTTGTTGTTTTCTTTTATTTAGTTTTAGATGTCTTTTTTTTTTTAAAGAAATCTATATTACTTTGCATGTTACCTTCCGGCAATTTCAGATAAGTTGACAGAAATGTTAAAGCACCGAGAAATAATAATAGTCTTTTCTACTTTATGCACAAGAAGTGGTATTTTAGAGGCAGAGGGACAATCGATTATATATCACCCCCAGTGCTCAACTGGTACTTATTTCATCGATCCCGAAAAGATGAAAGGCATTGTCAACCTCAATGAAAGATGAAATATAATAATAGAACATTGTTTTGTCTAGGTATAAAAGATGGGCTACAGCAAATATTCTGCTCAATATCACAGATTTGCTTGTCAGTTCCTTCACCTTAACCAGTTGAGCATGTCCCTTAGTGGCTGACGATATGTGCATCCCTGATCGTGAGCAGAAGTGGTGGGGGAACATCATAGCCGTGTGTTGAGAGGAATTCTTTGGGGTTTGGATAATTCCCCGCTGGAAACATGGGTGCTTCGTTCAACATCCTTAAACAACCCTTATTCAGGGACTTTTTGAGCGGGATGGACTACTCGACCTGAAGAAAATTCTAACTGGGCCCCACCTGCAAGGTCATGTGCTGTTTATTTTGATACGAGATCACCATGTCGCGCACATATGGTTGTGATGCATGTGCTTATCAGATGGGTAGTCATGATGAGTACTGTAGGCTTTGTAAATTTTACTCCTGTGTCACTTTGATGGCATGCACTGCTCTCTCACTCAATAATAATAATAATAATAATAATAATAATAATAATAATAATAATAATGATAATAATAATAATAATAATAATAATAATAATAATAATAATAATAATAATCCTTTTTCCAGTATTTATTTCCGGCCTTCGACAAGTTTAAACTATGGTCGTTGAAATATAGTAAGCAAATCACTCACGGAAATAAATTCCATTGATTAAAATATTTCCCTTACCAATTTGTGGCTACGAACTAATATCGAGACGAGTAACTATATTAGGTGTTTAGGATGAATAGCTGTCGGGTATGCAAAAGAGAGTTGTAAGATTAAGGATGCCGCCGACTTGCATGGGAAAAATCAACAAATACTATTACGATTGTTTGCGTTGGCATCCAGCTGGGTTCTTTTGAACCAACACTGCTGGAGCTTCACCCTCTATCATTTCCGATCTGAATGACCACGATAGCTGATACTTCGTACGATTAGTTTTCAGCATCCGAGCATAGCAGGCGCAGAGTATTCGGATATTCGCAGAGTATTCGCAGAGTATTCCGATAACCGATTGGATCATAAATAAAGGAAGTCATACTGAATATAATTAAGTCAAAGTACGCTTACAGAGTTTTCATGTTATTCCTTGAAAAATTTGCTGTTTTGTTTTGTAATCTTCACAACTTTTTCGCAACGATTCAGACACTATATATATTTTTTCTTATCGATTTTCAACGAGATTTGCTAATCTTCACAAACATAACTGTAAAAAAAACTTTTACTACTCGTAATAGATACGTACTCCGTTGGAACTAAGTCACAGAGTCAATGAAGATTCTACTGATTTTGCAATACATGTCAGTCATATTTGATGTGAGAGAATTATCTCAGCAGGTTTTTAAATTACCAATTAAGAATAAACTAGCTGATTAACAGGCACGTGGTACTTTTGATAGCAACTATCGTCGTCACAGATTCGATCACACATCTTTCATGTAACGCTTATACATGTTATTCAGTAATTTGACGGTGTATGTGTCGGTGAAAAACTAAATAACTTACAGTATAATTCAATTAGCAGAAATGTGAACCTTTAACGGAATTCTTAGGTTGAATCGGCATGACAGAATATGTAACAGGCTGGACATTTGATTTACTGTACATCCCATGCAACTATATCATTCCACGCGTTTTCTGCCGACTCAGTGTCACCGATAAGTCTTCATTTGAACCAAGACCAATTTTTAAAACAAAAATAACAGGTGTCCAAGATGACAGAATGTGGGATCGAAACCGGAACCTTTTGATTGCGAAGCAATCGTTTTAACTACTCGATCATGTCTGTATGCTTCTGCTATTTAATTATATCGAAACTGAAGGATGGCTGCTGATCTCGACAGAGATTTTGTATATGAGACAGGAAGCACAAACACAGAAATATGTGTAGACATGTGTACACTCATACAATCACACGAACGCCTCACGCATGAAAGTGCCAGTAGCTTTAAAGTTAATTATCGAATGTGCGTGTGTGTGTGTGTGTGTGTGTGTGTGTGTGTGTGTGTGTGTGTGTGTGTGTGTGTGCGTGTGTGTTATGTATATGTATATTTGTATAATTTTTGAAACGGAAGCACAAAACAAAAGCACTAGGTAGAGGCATGATTCATTTCCCTTTGTTTATAAGACAAAACATTTGAAAGGAAAAGAAAAAAAAGAAAAAGTGATAGAAGAAAAATAGAATGATCAACAGACAGACAAATAGATATATTAGCTAGTATATACACATGGCAGCGTTTGTGTGTGGCATTATGTGTTATGTGGTAATATGACATATATGAACTCAATGGATTACTCTTAACATTTCCCCATCGTAGCATAGCATACAATAGAACTCAATGAATACAAGCAATTAAAACACACACACTCAAACGTATATATCTTTATATATAAAAGAGAGGTTGTGTGTCTGTCTCCTACGATTTAGATTCCTAACTACTCCCACATTTTGCGATGCAGTTTAACCAAAACCGGGTATCTTATAGTCGTGATTCATATCGAGCCCTTCTGGGTATTAGCGCGCATCTACGATGAGTCTACGATTTAAAAAAAATTTAACATCATTTTTTTTCCATTTTAATGCATTTTTTCGCTATTAAAAAAAGGGAAGTAACTCTCTAAAAATGTCTACGATGAGTCAACGATTAAAAAAAAATTTACCATAACTTTTTTCCATTTTTAATGCATTTTTTTGCTATTTTTTGGCTATAACTCTCTAAAAATGCTTATATAGTTATTTCCCTTACAAGCCCGAGCAACGCCGGGCGATACTGCTAGTATATATATATATATATATATATATCCTGTGGGAATTGACAATACACCCAAAATACTTAGTACAATGGAAAAATGCTTTCCCAAATAATACACATGCAACAGCATACAAAGGAAATACACAAAAAATAGAAATATCAATATAGTGGTTGTATACTGTCAACTTAACGTGACAGTAAGGGAATTACACCACCGCTGTTTAGCGCTAGGAAGATGCTTCCTAGGGCTAAACAGCGGTGGTGTTTAGCCCCACCACCGTACATATCTCTATGAGATATTTAGAAATTTAATATTTCAGAAATATCAATATCAAACTGATAATAAGTTTTAATATTTATATTCGTACTTCCTTGTGTAATTTTCATTCCATATATCATTGCATATATAGAATATTACACATTCATATATATATACACAAAGCGGGTGTGGGCTGCAGATAACGAAAGAAGCGAGAGAGCGAGAGACATGAAGGGAAAGAAGAAGGTGACGAATTGTCATAGTTTATATATGTGGAAGAAAAATGCAAAGAAATATGTTTAGGCGTCTCACCTGAGAAATAGCCAAATCCACCGCCACCAATCATATCCCCGCCGTCATCCATATCCGGATGTCCTAAACCTGGTCTAAGAGCACGCATGCGTCGTGGATTTCTAAAAAAGTGCCTTCGCGCTCCGAGCGCGCTTAACTGTTTCATCCGCCTTTCTTTCGAGCGTCGGTTTTGAAACCAAACCTGCAAAATAATAACAAGAAATATATATATATATACATATATTTGTGTGTGTGTACTTTTTTTACAAGTATCAGCGTGAGAGTTGCAGCCATGCTGGAGCACATGCTGCAGTGTATGTGCGTGTGTATCTGTGTGTGTGTGTGTGTGTGTGTGCACTTTCCATTTTTGAGCGTCACATAATAATATTAACTGTGAGCATCCATTGGCCTTTTGTTCATGGTTTTCAAAAGTATTTAAATTGTTGTATTCGATTTTTGATTTCTTTTACCTATCTATATGTGTATCTGTATATGGAAAGAAAGAGACGTGAGAAGAAAGAGAGAGACAGACAGATAGACAGAGACAGAGAAAGAAAGATATATAGAATACAAATTTCTATTCGATGTCTCCCTTTTTTGTATAGTATTTCTTGTTATTTGGGGTCTTGTTTTCTTTAGCATTCGTATTAGTGGTTTTCGTTAGACTTTTACCGTAATCAGTATGAAACTTTTATACTGAACAGCAAATAAAATGGAATAAATAATAAATTAAAAAAATGAATCTTGTTTTTAAATTCTTGAAATGATCAATCTTAACTGCACATTCATCTCAAATTAGGAAACAGTAGAAGAGAAAATAATGATATGTAATTAACAGCAAGTTTTTCCTTACTCACCCTTATGCAGTCTGGATTGAAACTACTACCTGAAACAAATTGCAGTTTCTTCTTTCGGTACACACACACACACACACACACGCACAAGGCATATAAATATTTTTATATACATGCATACATATATATGTATATGTTCATGATCATATATATATAGATATATATATATATATATAATATATATATATATATATATAATATATATATATGTATATATATATGCATATGCGTATGTATATATATATATATAATATTAATATATATATTAGGGTAGATTTCTATTTCTATTCCATAGTTCTATTCTTGAGGAACTATATATATATATATATATATATATATATATATATATATTCAATTAGTATCTGAGCGTATCACTTGTGTGTGTCTAAGTGTGAGAAAATAAGCCTCCCAAAAGCCTCCAACACGACCGTTAGTGCCATAGTTTATGCTCTTTAAGAACTGAAATTAATATGATCTTGACACATAACCACATATATTACCAGTGAACCACAAAGATACATGCAGCAATATACACACACACACGTGTATTTTTGTTTGTGGGCGTCTGCGTGTTCTTGCAATACACATGTTGATACTGTATTCTACAAGGCGGGCACTTGAAGATGCGAGGCAAGAAACTATAAACCAGAATATACCATTTGACACTTTGCGGTTTCTTTACATGGGTTTATAGT
>NW_021833925.1:12500-22500 GCF_006345805.1 Octopus sinensis | reverse complement strand
GAGTAGGGAAAATGATTGAGAAAGTGAGAGATATTGAGATATTTGGAGAGAGAAAGACAGAGAGAAAGCACACAGAGAGAATGTGAGTGAGAGAAAAAAATATGTGAGAAGTGGGGAAATGATAGAAAGTGAAAGTAGAAGATTAATAAGCATGCAGCAAGAAAGGGAAGAGAAGATGAGAGAGTTGTTGATTGAGAGGCAGGGGGAGAGTTTGAGAGAGAGAGAGAGAGAGAGTCAGTGACAGAGAGAGAGAAAAGTAGGGGAGAGACAAAAAGCAAGTAGAAGTTATATATGAGGGGGAGCGTTGTTTCGAAATGAGATAAAATGTGAAGAGGAAATATTCAGAGAGATGGCAAGATGTATAGTGAGAATTGATCAAGATGTAAATACTCATGTGTACACACACACACACACGCACACGCACACACACACACACACATATATATATGCGTGTGTGATGTGAGTAAATATATGTATATAATGGTTGTTATAATACACACGCACGCAAACAGCGATGCATATTTGCTGTTTACTAAGATATTTCCAAGGGTCAAAGTGGCTGACCCTGAAGGTATGTTAGGCAAACACGAAACATTGAATTTAGTGTAAAATCAATATGAAATTAAATAAATACACTTACTTTTTAAAATAAATTGACTAACTTATGAAATAGCGGTCTCCTTGGTAATTTGATATTGATTATCAACTAGATTGGCAGACAAACGGAGAGATAGGTAGACAGATAGACAGACTGATAGTGCGGTATAAACGTTTACAAATGTATGTAAAAATATACTCAGTTAAGGATATATGAATGTATATTTCTAAATATATATATATATATGTGTGTGTATTTTGCACGTTTGTGTGTGTACCTAACTATTCTTATGTGCATGTATGTATGTTGGTGCAGGAGTGACTGTGTGGTAAGTAGCTTGCTTACCAACCACATGGTTCCGGGTTCAGTCCCACTGTGTGGTCCCTTGGGCAAATGTCTTCTACTATAGCCTCGGGCCGACCAAATCCTTTTGAATGGATTTGGTAGACGGAAGCTGAAAGAAGCCCGTCGTATATAAGTATAAATATATATGTATATATATATGTTGTGTATCTGTGTTTGTCCCCGCCCCACCAACATCGCTTGACAACCGATGCTGGTGTGTTTAGGTTCCCGTAACCTTAGCGGTTCAGCAAAAGTCCTGGGCTCGATTTGATTCGACTAAAGGCGGTGC
Organism: Octopus sinensis; assembly: GCF_006345805.1. NCBI lineage: Eukaryota > Metazoa > Mollusca > Cephalopoda > Octopoda > Octopodidae > Octopus > Octopus sinensis. The sequence continues at coordinate 21,268 of NW_021833925.1, read as the reverse complement.
TCCAGCATGACCGCAGTCAAATGACTGAAACAAGTAAAATAATAAAAGAAAGAAAAGAATGTCTGTCTAATCACTGTTCTTATGTATGTGTGTGTGTGTGTATGTGTGTGTGTGTGAATGTGCGTGTGTGTGTGTGTGTATACAAACATATAGAGGAAAAGAGAGAAGCGGGGACAGAGGGAAAAGGTGCGTGTGACGGAGATGGGTTATGCTGAACAACTTTTTCCATGGAATGGCACAAAATAACTGAACATCAGAAATGTCCCTGTTCGTTCCGTGAAAAATCTTATTATCAAATAATCTGACACGTATACACGGTTTGTTGGACGTATAAGATTTAGTTAACGTCTTTTTATAGACGAATGTGTCCTGCATTAATAGATGAAAGGGAAGGACACACACATTCACACACATAGGCATGTATGTATATATTATTTGTAACTATATAAGGCATGTGTGGAGGCGCAATGGCCCAGTGGTTAGGGCAGCGGACTCGCGGTCGTAGGATCGCGGTTTCGATTCCCAGACCGGGCGTTGTGTGTGTTTATTGAGCGAAAACACCTAAAAGCTCCACGACGCTCCGGCAGGGGGGGTTGATCTCTGCTGTACTCTTTCACCACTCTTTCTCTCACTCTTTCGTCTGTTGGCCTGCTCGCTTAACTAGCGGGGTGGCGTCATTTAAAGGCTAAAACAATGCGAACGCATTGTGACCAGCGATGTGAAGCAACATGCGTAGATGGTCTGGTCAGTCACGTGATCACGTGATATAAGGCATGTAGACATACATACATTTTTACATACATACACAGACACGCATGAGGTGAAAGAGTCAAAGAAACAAGACCCAGGTGAAGTAATATAGAGAGAAACTTGAGAAAGATGGATAGAGCAAGTAGGGGAGGAGAAGAGAAGGAATGAAGAACATCATCAACAACAACAGTAACAACAACAATAGATTAGTGCTTCTAAAGCAGCGCCGTTGAACAAAGTGAAGATGAGACTAAACATATTTTACGAAAGAACTGAAAGAAACACATGCATGGACTTAATTCTATTTTACTAAGTTTTATAATAATAATAATATAATAATAATAATAATAGTAATAGTAGTAGTAGTAGTAGTAGTAGTAATAATAATAATAATAAAATTAATATTAATAATATATAATAATAATAATAAATAATAATAATAATAATAATAATAATAAGTAATAATCAATAATAAAATAATGATATAATAATACTAATTATAATAATAATAAAAATAAATATGTCGCGCACATATGGTTGTGATGCATGTGCCTGGGTGCCCTTATCAGACGGTAGTCATGAGGGTATACTGGGCTTCATATATTTTACCCCAGTGTCACTTTGATGGTATGCTCTGCTCGCTCACTCAATAATAATAATAAATAATAATAATAATAATAATAATAATAATAATAATAATAATAATAATAATAATAATAATATAAATAATAATAATAATAATAATAATAATAATAATAATAATAATGATGATGATAATAATAATAATAATAATGATAATAATATGCCCTGATGCAGTACAAGACAGTGACTCTCATGGCTTCTGATCTTAACTGATTGGAAGTCTTATCATGTACATTGTTTTGTCTTGGTATAAAAGATGGGATACAGCAAATATTCTGCTCAGTACCACAGATTTGCTTATTAGTTGTTTGACCATAACCAGTTGAGCATGTCCCTTAGTGGCTGACGATATGTGCATCTTTGATCACGAGCAGAAGTAGTGGGGGGGGGGCATCATAGCCATGTGTTGTGAGGGATTCTTTGAGGTCTGAATAATTCACCTCTTGGAAACATTGGTGTTTCGTTCAACATCTTTAAACAACCCCTTTTCAGGAACCTTTTGAATATTTTGAACTAAAAATATTTCATATCAGTTAGTGAATGTGTTTATAATCCATCCGATCTGTGACTGGAGTGATAGAAACAGTTGTGAGGACACTGACAAACAAGATATATTAGCACGTGACAGGAAAGCAGCGACAGAGCAATCTGTAAACATGTTTAGGACATTTGTAAAATGATTTTTTAACCTTGAACACGTCGGTATGTGTTTTCCAAGATGGATTTAATTCCTGTTTGAGAAGGAGCAAAATCGTTACGTATTTCTCAAACGATGAATACGACTACTGTTACTACTACTACTGATGATAATGATGATGATGATGAATTTTAATGGGTTTTACGACCCAAAGTATTACGTATGATAAAGGAAATAGCGGATGATCTACATCGTTCTTGCAAATTCTTTCCCATGTTATTGGTCAACACGTTAGAGGACACTTAGAGTAGAAGATACCTTGCCAAGGTTCCGCGCAGGGGTTTTTTCGAAGTGAAGTTATTGACCACTTAATACACACATATGCAACAATACCCGCACAAATATGTCCGCTAGTGTGTGTGTGTGTGTGTGTGTGTGTGTGTGTGTGTGTGTGTGTGTGTGTGTTGTGTGTGTGTGTGTGTGTGTGTGTGTGTGCGTGCGTGCATCAACATTTTTCATTCAATGAAGACGATTCCTATAAATGATAATTGCAATGATGGCAGTGATGAAAATGGTAACGGTGGAGGTGATGATGATGATGATGATGATGATGATGATGATGATGATAATGATGTAGACGATGATGATAATGGAGTTTAGATGGAGTTTAGCATCATCATAAGAATCATCACCATCATCATCATCATCATCATCGAGCAGAGTAACAACAGCAGCATTTGTATTAGTATTGTCTCGGTCAACATAAACTATAAATTAGCTGAACTTTATAAGTGTATGTATGTATGTACGTATGTATGGATGGATGGATGTATGTATGCATACATGTATGCATGCATGTATGTATATATGTATGTAGATTAGCAGGAAGGGGAGTAGGTGATTGCGTAGGTGGGTGTTGCCCAGAAAATCGATAAAGAAAGGGACGATAAACAGCGGACGACTGCACAAGCAAATTACTTTCACAGAACCCAATCATTGTGTAATTCCACAGACTTGGTCATGCATACTTACACACACACACACACACACACACAAATACACACACACAGACACACGCACGCACGCACACATACTCAGAATATTACAAACACTGTATCACACATACATACATATATATATATATCCATATAAAGACATGCGTTGCATTTACATATGTATGTGTGTGTCTTTCGTTGTTTATGTATGCTTGAGTGCGTACAAGCTTGTGTATACGTGTACAAATGTCCATGCAAGTGGATGTGGATGTGTGTACTTAAGTATATCCGTCCATATGTTTCGTATAAGGGCTGATGTACATAAGCACAAACGTCTGTCTGTATGTGTGTGCTTGTGATTGGTTTTGTATGCACATAGATATTATATGTATATATATATATGTATATCTATAATGTATGTATATATATATATATATATATATATATATATTATATGAAGATGTATATTATATATGTATGCAAATGTATACACACAGCCAAACACACACGCATACATACATACATACATCCATGCATACATAAATACATACATACATATATACATCCATCCATATATATATATATATATATATATATATGTATATGTATATGTATATGTATATGTATATGTATATATGAAGATGTATATGTATATATGTATGCAAATGTATACACACAGCCAAACACACACGCACACACACACACACACACTAACAAACACATACATGTTTTATTCACATGCGTTATTTCTGTTATATTCAGAGCATCATACATGTGTGCGTTCAAATGAGAGGCATTTGTGTATATGTGTATTTGTAAAAAGTGTCCACATATCTACAAGAAAAAGAACGAGATAGAGTGAGATATTAAAGCAAGAACATTGGAAACAAAAGAAGGCTTTGGCAACAATATAAGCTAAAGTGTGAATGTTCGGGTATGCGTATAAAAAGAAAGATGCGAATAACCAGGAGCAGGAAGAGCGGGACCGAGAAAGGGACAGATATGGCGAGATTGGGAGTTATATTACATAAGATATAAAATATACACACACACACACACATTGTATGAACATATAACGATAGATAGATAGATTGATTGATAGTTTGATAGATAGATAGATAGATTGAGATAATAGATAGATAGATAGATGATAGATAGATAGATAGATATATAGATAGATAGATAGAAAGATAGATATAGATAGATAGATAGATGATAGATAGATAGATATATAGATAGATAGATAGTATAGATGTGATAGATAGATAGGTAGATATATAGATAGATAGATAGATCGATAGATAGATAGATAGATAGATAGATAGTATAGATAGATTAGATAGATAGATAATATGTTTCTTTCTTTATTAGCCACACAGGGCTGCACACCACGGTACAAATTACAAGGTAGAGCTTTTCTTTTGGGGGTAAAGAGGGGGTTGGTTATCGATCAAAAGGGATCGTAAATGGAAAGAAAGAGAGACAAAATAAGGGGGCGGGATATAATAAAAAAAAAATTTTTTTTAAAGGTGGGGGGAAGGAAAAAAAAATTTTTTGATCAATAGGGATAGATAAGATAGATAGATAGATAGATAGATAGATAGATAGATAGATAGATAGATAGATAGATAGATAGGTGTTGTAGTTGTGCTTAAGCATGAGTGTCAATGCGCATGGTATAGTCGTCAAACCGAACCATGTACATGGTGTGTATATAAGTAGTTTGATGTTGTATGGATGTTGCTGTAAGGTTAACGCTTACAGATCATGAGAAAGATGTGTAGTGTGTTCTAACACATCGTAAAAAACACTCGATATTTTGCCAGAGCGAAACCACATGTCTCTCTTGTACATATGGTGTAACACTAAATTCCAATGAACGACATACACAATGTACATATATATATATATATATATATATATATATATATATATATATATATATATAATTTTATATATAAACATATATATATGGTATATATAAACATATATATATATGTGTATGTGTGTGTATGTGTGTAAATATGTAAATAGGTGTGTGTGATTATACCTCCAGATGGCTATCAAATGTATTTTATATAACGTGTACACACAGACATTCAAACACTTGGATATTCTTCGCACAAACATGTGTGTTATATACATTTATAAGTGTATACACACGCGCGTACTGACACAGACACAGAAACACACACACACACCAAGAGAAAGGAATATGAAGAGAGAGAGACACACACAATTCATTTGTTCTTTCCTTGCTTTAGTCATTGAACTACAGCTGTATCTAGCTACGGCGAAAATCATTTCTCAGGGAATCCGCAGAGCTGCTGGACACCAAATGACAGGAAAATAAACTACACCGGTTTCTAAACCGTTAACACATGCGTATGCACACATCCACACACGTCTACATCTATCCTCACACACACTCACACACATCAACATAACTGGCTTGTGAATAGCTTATCGCCAAAATTCTACTCGCAAAACATTGATCATCTCGGTGGTATAGTGGAAGAAACTCGCACAACTTGGTCAGCGGTAGGATATCAGATCCAAAATCCACAACATTCTAAATCGCAATTCTCATTTACATGCCATTCATATATATATATATATATATATATATATATATATAGGGGAAGAATTCATAAAACAAACAAAGACGAAGACAGGTAGTGTAGACAACAAACAGATGTATTAGTATAACGCTCGGGAAGTGAAAAAGTCTTTAACGTTTCGAGCCTACGCTCTTCCACAGAAAGGAACACAGAAAGAAACAAGGAGAGAAAATAAAGAATGTGTAGTGGCTAGCGATCTATCATGGCGAATATATATATATATATACCCTCTTTGTGCATATGTAGGTTTATGTATATATTAGCATGTACATTTACATAAGTATGTGTGTGTTTCTTGAATAAAGGTAGGCGTCTTTTTTTTTTGTACTTATAAATACATTCTTCTTTAGTTTACGTAAACACCACGTGTAATCCATAAGATTAACACACAACGAAATACACACTTTAAATACATGTGTTTCAGATGTGAGGTGTTATCAACTGAAAAGATAATAAAGGAACAGAAAGAAGAGATGAAGTACATACACATAAATATATATACAAAATTATATATGCATATCTATAATATATATATAGATATATATATATATATATATATATATATATATATACATATATGCATTCATACACACACACACATAAAAATATAATATGTATACACCTTCCGTTTGTCGTGAAGTTACCAATTATATGAAAATATCACACGCGCACATGTATCTATAGGCATGAAATTATACACATCAGCACGTGCTCTCACGGGCGTATATATGTATATATATATATATATTAATGTGTATATATATATGTGTGTGTGCGTGTGTGTGTGTGTGTGTGTGTGTATTCGCATGCAATGATACATATATACACACGCACGTACACATACACGTACACAGAAATCCAACATTATCCATCTGTATAACTTTGAACATTATAGCCGATTAGAATATAGTGCAGAATACAGCATACCTCAAGAGTATTTTTTTACTAAAACTGAAGACATTTTTGCATTACAGGTGAAATACTCACTAACAGCTGTAAACTGCAAGTGCAAACGCTTTACCAACTAAAAATACAATACATACACATTTTACCTCGCATTTCTTTCTCTCTATGAAAATCTATCCTTATACACATACACAGAATTACATACAAATGCATATTGTTAGAGAGAGATAGCGAGAGAGAGAGAGTGTGTGTGTGTGTGTGTGTGTGTGTGTGTGTGTGTGTGTGTGTGTGTGTGTGTGTGTGTGTGTGTGTGTGTTTATGTGTGTGTGTTTGTGCGTTTATGTGTGTAGTGAAAATAACGAAACTGCAGCCATAGAAATTAAAGCTATTACTTTCATGCAGAAAGGTTTTTTAACGTTTCGTATATAAATCATTCGCAAAAGAAAAAGAAAAAAAAAAAAAAAAAAACAATTCGAATTACAAAAAATGAGAGAAACTAAGGAAAAGAAAAAAGAAATGAGAATGGAATATATTTGTGTGAATGTGTATGCATATGTTGGTATGCCCGTTACTAATTTCAGCCATCTTACGTTGACCACGCTAAAATGCTTCCATGTCAATTGTTTCATCCCACTAGTTAGTATTTAATAAATAAAAGTGTATGACTTTGTGACCTCGTCCGTAGGTTCAGCAATGATGCACAGTCATATTTCAAAATCTCAAGTGAAATTGCTGACATCCTTTCTATTTATGTATCCCCTTTTATTTTATTTTGTAGATCACTCATGAGCTGTGGATTCATGAATCCTAGGTAATCTTGTTCGGAACTGAAAAGAAGAAAGACGTCTTACAGCTATGGAATTGTGTCCTGTATCCATCTTAAACTCCAAAGTTTGGCTTTACTCCTTGCATGTCTTTCCAGATAACACTAGCCGCAAAAGTTTTCTTCCTTTCAATCTAAGGATTACAATCCTGAAGATTTCAAGTCTTCGCATCTGGAGCATAGAATTAAAGTTCCCTAAGTGGATCTTTTTGAATTTTTGAGTTTGGCAATAGATGACCATACCGAGAGAGAGAGAGAGAGAGAGAGAGAGAGAGAGAGAGAGAGAGAGAGAGAGAGAAAGAGAGAGAGAGAGACAGAGAGAGAGCAAGACAGACAGACAGAGAACAGAAACAGAGAGAAAGAGAGAGAATATGCTTGTGGGTGTGCAATTTAAATGAAAGCAGTTAATAAGGTGAATTTATAAAATCAAATCATATGATCTGAATTGGAAAAAAAGGCCCTTAAAAAAATAAAATCAACCTTGGTAAGTTTAAAGCTAACGTGCATGTTTTAGAAATAATGCTTTCCGAGTAATAACACTTGAAAGTGTTTATGGAATACACAGTAGAATATTCAGTGATACTATTGAAGATTTATTTTTTAAAAAAAGAATGTTTTCTGGTTTGTGATATCAAACTCATATTTTATTTTATTTTATAGTATTTTTACTTATTTCTCCTCTCTTCCACACTACCGAAGTCATTGCAAAATATATAAACCAAACAATTAGGCCATGTGTACTTTGTTGCCTAAAAAAGACTATTAAGAACCAGGTGCTGTTTGTCAAGAATGGTGAAATGATAAAGCAAAGAAAAAGATTTTTTTTTTTTTTACATTTGGCTTTTTTTTTTCTTTTTATAAAAAGGAGAAATTTTTGAACGGAAAATTAAGATATATTTTATATTATTTGTTGAATCAATATTTTGATGTTTGCTTTTTATATACATTCCAGTGAAGGTATAGCGTGTTATTTAAGGAAAGAGTGATAGCAAAATCATTGTGAGATTTTGAATTTTTTCCACATTAACTTGCATTGTTGTATTATAGACAGTAAATCAATGCCCTCGTTGGAGGTAAAAAGAAAAGAAGTAAAGTCTACGAAAATATGGTTGGTGTCAAGATCCGAACGTTACTTTTTTTTCTTCCTTTTCATGGCTTAGTCAAACAAGGAAAATGCAGCATCCATGACCTTGGTTTACAGAACGTCTGAAGCAAATGGAGGAAGATAAAGAAACGAAGATATAAAAGTTATCTGTACACCACAGACCAGCTCCGAATGCTTGTAATTTCTCTGGACTCCGATAAAAGTAGACCCTGACATTGTGATGATTGTAAATCGGCCAAATATGAACGAGTATAATTCATCTAGCAATATACATCGTTACTGCCTGTAC
>NW_021833925.1:0-7500 GCF_006345805.1 Octopus sinensis | reverse complement strand
ATGTATGTATAGATAGATACATACATACATACCACACACATAGATAGATAGATAGATAGATAGATAGATAGATAGATAGATATCTAGCAAATAGCTAGATTTCGGTCAGGTTACCGTAATAATTAGTAATAAGAACTCAATATTAGAAATATAGTAAGGATAGTAAATATTTCTTTTCTTCATACAAAAAACACGGCCGGATATTACGACATAAACCTCAACGCTATATATATATATATTATTTGTAGGTACGGGAAAATGAATATATGCGCATAAGAGATACATAGCTATACAAATATTACACGCATATATATATATATATATATATATATTATCATTTTTACATCTGCACACTTACAAGAGACCTACAAGTACAAATTCACATATACTACACACACACACACACACACACACACACGCGCGCGCACACACATGTATATTCACATATATGCTTGTGGGGAAAGGGTTATAACCGCCTCCATTAAATTTTTTCATTTTTCTTCCTTATAACACAATATTTATTTCAACGTATGAATATATTTCTATTTTGTTCACTTTTATTTAACTGCTTGCACATACTTTTGTCAGAATGGGAACCATAGTTTGAAACCACATCACGTGACTCCCCGCCTTAAATGTTGAGAAAACCAAGTTGTATTTGAGTCACATATTTTATTGCAGATACGGGAGTAAATATATCGCGAATACATCGTTTGTACTATCTAACCTCTTTTTTTTCTCCCTATTTTATACATTTATATTTTCATTTTTCGCTTCTACTGTTCTGGCACTTTAATCACACTTACTGAACATGTTATATCCTTTCATTATTACAAATATTTCGTAGAAACAGAATGCTTTGCTAGAACCCCGCATGGATATAATATGCCGAAAGTCTCAGAAGCCTTAAAGAGTGAAACAGAAGTGAGAATCGGAATGCCATTGAAGGGGAAGTTCCGTTTCTTGGTGAGAAATGAGACAGGTGTTGAGTTGTGTTAAGAGGATTTCTTTCTGCGAACGGAGATATGATGGTAATGATACACATGTAGAAGATATAATTTTTGCGCTACCTGCTACAGCTTAAAAGCATAACTTTCATGAATGGTTATTCATCTATTCCTCTTTGTGTTTTGTGTTTGTCTCTCATTCTCTTAATCCATCTTATTCATCTCTCTACCTGAGTATTTCTCCCTTGATCTCTCTTCTCTCAAGCAAATGTTCACCGATGATGTCATAACTTCAAGTGTGTTTATTATTTCGAAGAATGCTTGTATGTATATCATACTGAAAGTTCACCATTTGCTGCGATCTCTTATAGCACAGAGAAATGATGGATCAACAGGTTTATCATTTGAACAACACTGATGGCTGCCAAAATAAACAGGAAATGCTTAACAGTACACAACTCTTGGAAGCGTTAAGCTTTATTTAACTCATGACTTCAGCTATAGAGCTACATCCTCTTCATAACATCAACAAAAGATAGTAACAGACCACTACGTATAACTTATTCGATAAGGCAAATGGTAAAGCTAATAGTACAAAACATGATAAATATTACTGAAAATGAAAATTTGAAGCTAAATTAGAAACGTAATATATACCCTTTTACACTTTTACTCGTTTCAGTCATTTGACTGCGACCATGCTAGAGCACCGCCTTTTAGTCGAGCAAATCGACCCCTGGACATATTCTTTGTAAGCCTATTACTTATTCTATCAGTCTCTTTTGCCGAATCGCTAAGTCACGGGGACGTAAACACACCACCATCGGTTGTCAAGCGATGTGGGAGGGACAAACACAGACACAAAAACATACACCACACATACATACATACATACATACATATATATATATATATATATAATATATATATATAATATATCCATATTTATAGATACCTACATACACACACACACACACACACACATATATATATACGACGGATTTCTTTCAGTTTCCGTTCACAAAATTCACTCACAAGGTTTTGGTCGGCCCGAGGCCATAGTAGAAGACACTTGCCCAAGGTGCCACGCAGTAGGAATGAACCCGGAACCATGTTGTTGAGCATAAATATAGATATTCTGTCTCAAAAATATATTTGATTAGCTACACACACACACAACGTATGCAGGGATATTTTGTGGAGAGTGGATTATCCAATATTTCGGACAGAGTCCTTTTCATGGTGTGAAACTTTCTTTTCCTTTTATTTCCTTGCTGTCATCGTTAAAATGAAGAATTTTTTCCGAAACGTTGGATTCTCTATTTCGCACACCAGTTTCACAGCGCTCGTTCTTTCGCTTTTTTCAAAATATTCCAAGTTTTACCGATTCAGACCAATTTGAATTGTATTTTATCTGGCACACACACGCGCATGTGTGTGTGTGAGTGTGTGTGTGTGTTTTCATCGATATGATTTAGTATTGGCTCTTCATGCGTTCAACTATTTGACAAAGCTAGAATTAAGTGGATTTTCATTGAGGAATGGCATTGACAGGTAGTAGCAGCAGTAGCAGCAGCAGGAGTAGTAGTAGTAGTAGTAGTAGTGTAGTAGTAGTAGTAGTAGTAGTAGTAGCAGCAGCAGCAGCAGCAGCAGTTAATAGTGGTATCTGTAGCAATGATTTTTAGTGGCTGTTGAAAGCAATGCTGGTAATGGTTGATGTCCAGGTCACACAAACAAGCTTGCTTTTTTTTTAAACAAGCTAAGCTGCCTGCCATACGGACCACATTTGTAGTGACACATGAAACAAAGGCTAAAGAAAGAAGTGGATGGAAAATGTTGAAACCAGAAACAAAAGAAACAAAGCAAAACAAAATCTATATAGTCCTATAATCGATGTATTTCTGAATTTAGTGTGTGTACTACAAAAGCGCAAAGAATATAGATGTAATTATATGTATATGCATGCATCTAAATGTGTGTGTTCGAATGTATGTATGTATGATTGCCTGCATTATATCGGTCCGATTGTGGCTTGATGATTCGTGCGATATTCGGCATATTTGGCATTAGAATTTTTCTTTTGCCCCTATTTTGTAAGTTATTTATAAATTTAACCTTTAAAGGTATTTTTTGATATGCTTGCCATCGAAAAAAATTTTTTTTCGAAACATTTTTATCCTACATTAGCTATATATATATATATATATATATATATATAATATTATAAATATATGCATATATACATAAATTATATGTACATACCTAGATCTATATGTATATATACATGCATATATGGGTACAGGACATCAAAAAAACGTTGAACACAATGAGAAACGAAAACACAAAAACAAAAACAAGGAAACGAACTTTTTTTCAAAAAACGAAAAAACAGAGTACAAGACATGCAACACAAGGAATATTCCCCTTCTTATGTATGTATGTATGTATGTATGTATGTATGTATGTATGTATGTATGTATGTATGTATGATGTATGTATGTATGTATGTATGATGTATGTATGTATGTATATATGTATGTATGTATGTATGTATGTATGTATGTATTGAATCGCTAACTTCTGCACGCATTTTTTTCTCTCCTTGTTTCTCTCCGTGTTTCTTTTCTGTGTATGTTTCTGTTGAAGAGCGTAGGCTCGAAACGTAAAAGACTTGTTTTATTTCTATTCCTGAGCGCCATACTAATACAATTGTTTGTTTGTACTCCACCTGCCTTCGTCTTTTGTTTATTTTCATAAAGCATTCCGTTATATATATATATATATATATATATATATGAATGTTTAGATCCAGGGATCGTGGCATAGGAAGAAAATTAGCTTCAAGCTATACGTATCATACCTCGACTTTTTAAATTCATATGAAAGCATATATTAAAACAAGAAAATGTAAGCTAAGAGGAAGGAACCAACCTTGTGTTGCTTGTTACCTGTTTTTCCACTTTTTACTAACTTGTCTGATTACCTGTATGTGTTGTAATGTGTTAACTATGCATATACCTCTGCACAGAAGGGAAGAAAGAAATCTAGAGACGGGGTGCAGCAGTATGGATTAAGTATTTCAATGAATCGGAGAATAAATGTAGACTGTGATATATGAATGAATACCTGACAAAATATACATAGAGCTTAGCACATATATCTGTGCGTGTGAGCGTAATATATTATATATATATATTATATATATATAAGTTATCTCAAACAAGAAAACAAAAAAAACACAACAACGTGAGGACGTGGAACAAATAAAGTATTATTGGACGCTCGGGAAAGAAGAGAAGAAGGAGGGTTTGACGTTTCGAGCGGAGCTCTTCGTCGGAAACATAGGAGAAGGAAAGATCCCGAGAAGGGAAGACAGGGGGAAAAATCGCTAGTGGTACAGACGAGGTCACATATAATACCCATATATCCTAACACACACACACACACACACACACACACACACACATATATTATATATATATATATATGTTTGTGTGTGTGTATGTAATAATGGTTTTTAACAAAATTATTGTAAAATCTTAACCCGAAATACCGTATTTTCGCCCTGTGTATAAAAAATATATACTCTTAAGAATAAAAAGAGCTATTTCTTCCTTAAACACACATACGCACACACACACTCACACACACAAACACTCACCTGTATAAACAGAAACGTATATATATTATATATATATATATAAACACACACTCACATATATATATATATATATACACGTCAAATATGAAAAGGATATATGCCACACACAGCTATTCGGTAAACTTAAGAAAAAAGCCGGGTTGTCGCCTTATCAAGAGAAGAAAGAAAGTAAAAAAATTAAAAAAAAGATTGAAGTGTTCAAAAGCTTTAGCACTTGTCAAATTTTCGTTTTCATGTCAGCTTTCTGATTTGAATGATAGAAAGAAGAAAAGAAAAAAAGAATAAACGAGAGAGCACGAAAAAAAAGAAAGAGAGAACAAGAGAGACAAGATAAAGAGAAGAGAAATTCTGAAAGAGTGTGTGATAAGGTTGATGTTGTTGTTAGTGGTGTGTCGTGTTGGTGGTCGGGTGAGAAACTCTTTTGTCGCAAACCTGGGGTATTCTTTTTATCAAGGACCATTCAAAATCACTGTTCGACTTTTCAAGTTACAACTTTGCTTTTCTTTTTTTTTTCGCTCTACACGTTTTTTTTGTTGTTCTTTTGTTTATGTATTTATTCTTTGGGCATTTTGTTATTGTTTTGACGAATAAATATTATCGTTAATATTACCATCGTATAATAATAATAATAATTATTATTATTATTATTATTATTATTATTATTATTATTAATTATTTTATTATTAATATCGTTCTTGTTCTTCTTGCGATTCCAAGCAGCAGTTGAGGTCGACGCAGTAGCAATCTTGGCCTCATTTTTATAATCTTAATTGTTTTTTTATACGCATTGTTGTTGTTGTTGGTGGTGGTGGTGGTGTCACTGTCAGTACTGCGGCTGTTATTGTTGTAGTCGTTGTGGTTGTTGACAACGGTGTCGGTGGATCGATGCTGTTACTGATATGGTTCATATCATTATGTTATTTTTGTTTTATTTTTTTCACCTCACTATTCTTAGGAGAATAGCAAAAGTGGTCCTTAGGTCGATAGTCATGATTATGGTGATTGTTACTGAATGGAAAAGCGTTTCGCTAAAAACAGTAGTAGTAGTAGTAGCCATGGTAATATCCCGTCATTTGGATTATCTCCCCCTCCCTTCTGCCTTTAACCAGCTATTCTGGCAACAATAGGCGTAATATGGCTGAATAGTTAAAAGGTTTGCTTCTGAAACACGAGGCCATACGTTCAATCTCAAAGCGTCGTGTACCAGACACGTTATTTTTCTATAACCTCCGGTTAATTCATGTGAATCAAATGCATAAGTATATAATCTATAAATAATGTTATATATATATTTCTTTATTGCCCACAAGAGGGGACAAACATAGAGGGGACAAACAAGGACAGACAAAGGGATTAAGTCGATTACATCGACCACAGTGCGTAACTGGTACTTAATTTATCAATCCCGAAAGGATGAAAGGCAAAGTCGACCTCGGCGGAATTTGAACGACAGACGAAATACCTATTTCTTTATTACCCACAAGGGGCTAAACATAGAGGGGACAAACAAGGACAGACATAGGTATTAAGTCGATTACCTCGACCCCAGTGCGAAACTGGTACTTTATTCATCGACCCCGAAAGGATGAAAGGCAAAGTCGACCTCGGCGGAATTTGAACTCACAACGCAACGACAGACGAAATACCTATTTCTTTATTACCCACAAGGGGACAACTGCGTAACTGGTACTTAATTTATCGACCCCGAAAGGATGAAAGGCAAAGTCGACCTCGGCGGAATTTGAACTCAGAACGTAACTCTGACGAAATACCGCTAAGCATTTCGCCCGGCGCGCTAACGTTTCTGCCAGCTCGCCGCCTTAATAATGTTATATATATTTGCCGATTGTATTGTGTATACAGTTTAAGAGTACTTTTGGTGGTGTGTTGTCTCTAGTGTTGAATCAAAGGTTAGTACTGATCCAAGGTCAGTACTAACCCAAGGTCAGTACTAATCGAAGGCCAGTACTGATCAAGGATGATCCATCAGTGACTAACCCGTTTAAATATTTGAGATATAGTGCTTCTTCGACGAAATTATCAGATATGTTCTTTCTTCTATGAAGACAACGATTTGGTATATCACTGCTATTTCTTGCAGGCCAAGTAACTATAGAGAGAGAGGTACCGTTCCCTCTTTCACTCTAAAGCAGAACTCTTTATTGATGTCGTGTGATTACAGTTGAGGCTGATCATTGAAATATGACTTCTTAAACAGAATATAACATGGGTCGAGGAGAACTGTTGTAAGGTCATTCGATTCGTAGAATTAGCAAACAAATAAAGAAATGAAGATAACATTGAATAATATACTACTCGATGTATTAGGTGGTTACGGCTGGAAAACTTCGAAATAATAGTGGATTCGGACTTGGCAACATCACGCATTAGTCAAGAGTGAGCCTCTGTGTAGTTACGCATTCTGCTAGGAATATCAAGCAAATCTCTCTCAGACCACATCCCACAGTGAAATAGGCGTTCTTGGGTATCTTTACATATAGAAAGTATACAGGATAGTCAAGCTATAAAGTTTGTTATCATAGATGTGCTGAACTGGGGTGAAAGAACAACAATCAAAATTCAAAAGTCGTTTGAAAAATAATGCTAGAAATTTTCGAAGGCAGCTATTTACAAATATGTAAATTATAACTACACCTTTTATTATATAATACATAGCATAAAGTACAAAATATAAAATGCAAAAAGCGAAAGCACTCTCGAAAAGAACGCAAAAATAATACGAGTACATTGTTAATTAGTTGTTAAGAAACGTAAGGTAAGACATATTTTCAAAGTACATTTGAAGCAACAAAAAAGCAATCGGAGGACGTATTTGTTTTCACTCTTTCTCCATCGGTGCTTATATTAAATTCAAAAAGAAGAGGTATTTTT
>NW_021833924.1:47500-93336 GCF_006345805.1 Octopus sinensis | reverse complement strand
TTTCCTGAAAAAAACGAAACCCACTTCTGGCTTGGCAGTGTTTCTTATTTCCTCTTTGTTCGTATCAGGAAATTTTAAAATTCTTGATTTCGCTGATAGGGGAAGGGAAGTGTGTACACACACACACACACACACACACATAAACACATAAATATACATGTTCACACTGACACAGGTGCATGGGCATGGCTGCGTGGTAAGAAGCCTGCTTCCCAACCACATGGTTCTGGGTTCAGTCCCACTGCATGGCACCATGGGCAAGTGTCTTCTGCTATAGCCTCGGCCCGACCAAAGCCTTGTGAATGGATTTGGTAGACGGAAACTGAAAGAAGCCCATCGTATATACACATAGGAGTGGCTGTGGGGTAAGTAGCTTGCTTACAATCACATGGTTCCAGGTTCAGTCCCACTGCATGGCACCATGGGCAAGTGTCTTCTGCTATAGCCTCGGCCCGACCAAAGCCTTGTGAGTGGATTTGGTAGACGGAAACTGAAAGAAGCCCATCGTATATACACATAGGAGTGGCTGTGGGGTAAGTAGCTTGCTTACCAACCACATGGTTCCAGGTTCAGTCCCACTGCATGGCACCTTGGGCAAGTGTCTTCTGCTATAGCCGACCAAAGCATTGTGAGTGGATTTGGTAGACGGAAACTGAAAGAAGCCCATCTTATATACACATAGGAGTGGCTGTGTGGTAAGTAGCTTGCTTACCAACCACATGGTTCCAGGTTCAGTCCCACTGCATGGCACCTTGGGCAAGTATCTTCTGCTATAGCCGACCAAAGCATTGTGAGTGGATTTGGTAGACGGAAACTGAAAGAAGCTCGTCTTATATGTGTGTGTGTGTGTGTGTGTGCATGTGTGTCTGTGTGAGAGTGTGCGCATGTGAGTTTGTATGTGTGTGTGTGAGAGAGAGAGTCTGTATATGTGTGTGTGTGTGTGTTTGTGTGTGTATGTGAGAGAGTGTGCATGTGTGTGTGTGAGTCTGTATGTGTGTCTGTGAGATAATCTCTATGTGTTTGTGTGAGTGTGTGTGTGTGTGAGAGAGAGAGAGAGAGTCTGTATGTGTGTGCATGTGTGTCTGTGTAAGAGTGTGTGCATATGAGTTTGTATGTGTGTGTGTGTGTGTGAGAGTCTGTATGTATGTGTGTTTGTGTGTGTGAGAGTGTGAGAGAGTCTGTATGTGTGTGTGTGTAGCACAGCTACTACTACTACTACTACAACTGCAGCAATTAACCTAATTGTTCGTTAACAATATCAATGTCACAGCTGTTCATTAGACTTAACAGAAATCCGTTCTTTAATCCCTCCGTAATCCCACCCGTTAATCCAGCAGCGTTTTTGCAATGCCCCCACGTCCACCTTCACCATCAACCGCCACCACTAAGCCGGATTAACACGTCTCATTGATTCACCTGCACTTAAACAGCCATGCACAAAGACACGGCCCTGCTTCCTGACGTGGATGGCTGATTTCCAGATGCAGTCTGCGATGGGAACAGCCCCTGAGTATTCCCCAAACGTTAGGGCCCCTCGATTCATAAGTTTATTTTCTGCCAGTCAAAGAGCCCAACCGTTTCTTTTCTGTTCCGCTGTCTTGGCTCTCACCTGCTTCGGTCGTTAAGCTGATACATCGCTGGGGCACCACCACCACCACCGCCTCGAAGAATTTTAGTTGATTGAACCCCGGCGACATCGCCCGAATTGTGCCTCGGAGGGGAACTTTCTAGGTGCAGTCCCATGGTCATTCATGACCAAAGGGGCTCTTTACCATTTTCATTTAATAATAAAAAGGGTAAAGACCCCCTTCGGTCATGAATGACCATGAGATTGCACCTAGACTGTTACCCTCCTAGACACAAGTCTGGGCAAGGTTGTTTATGGAAGGCAGCAGTCGCCCATGCATTACCAGCCTCCCTCTCAACGCCACCAGTGTTATCAAGGGAAAGACAAAGGTCGATACAGTTTGGCACCTGTGACACTGCAACTCATTTCTACAGCTGAGTGAACTGGAGCAACGTGAAATAAAGTGCCATGCTCAAGAACCAACACGCAGCCCGGTCGGGATTCGAGCTCACAACCTCACGATCGTAAGCTCGACGCTCTAATCACTGAGCAATAATAATAATAATAATAATAATGAAATTATTGTATTCAGTGCTCAGGTGCACCACAACTTGTCAAAAACTGCGTATAAAGTATATGCAGTAATGTACAAATGTCTGGAAAGCGAATAATGTATGAGTCAGATACATGCTTGTGTGTGTATGGAGGGGAGAAAATCAGGTGTAGTGTTGGCAAATCTCAGAAAGCATGGAAGTTTTCAAGGATGCAGTGCTCCGACAACTAACAACTGATACCGGCAGTTTGTTCCATGCTTCAGCAACTCTTAGCGTGAAAAAATATTTCCTAAAGTCAAGGGAGCTGTGCTGTTTTCTTACTTTGTAAATATGTCCAGTATATATAAAAAAAAATATATATATATATATATATATATATATATATATATAATGGCATGGGAGGAGAGGCTGGTATGCATGGGTGATTGCTTGGTCTTCCATAAACAACCTTGCGCAGACTTGTCCCTCGGAGGGGAACTTTCTTGGTGCAATCCCATGGTCATTCATGACTAAAGTGGAATTTATAAGGGTCTCCAACTCCCACCATCAGTCAACCAAACAAGCACTGCTAAAATTTGCAGGCCAATATTTCTGTCAAACAAAGCTACATGTTGCTACACGTTTTTTTCTTTCTATAACCCTATGGGGATGTTGAAACCTGCAGACCAGGCCTACTTGTGGTGGGTGTGCCCTTAAACTTACATAGGCACAGGGCACATGACTGCAGACTGTCCCAGAATTGCCAGGTGCAATATCATCCCAAAGAGCCTGGGAGGAAATCTACTCTTAACTTAGAGTTGACATCTGCAAATGACATGCCAAAAATTAAGAGATATGCCTATAGACACACACACACACACACACAGTGGAAGGGAATGTAGTGACCACCCCAAAATTTGAGTGTCCACAATATGGCTTGAAAGAATATCTTTTAGGGTGTGATCTGTATTTCATGTATTAAATATCCTGTGCTCATTCCAGGAATTTTGACTTATTTTTTTGTTTTTTAAGAGAGGCAGATTATTGTAACTTGAGGAATATCATTACTTAATCTCTAATAAGCTGACCTGCCAACGTTTCTTGTTCCAGATTGAAAGAGGCGGCTGTAACAGCACTTTAACCCTTTTGTTACCATATTTCTGTTGAGATACTCTGTGTTTCTTTCAATAAATTTTAAATATAACAAAGAGTTTAGTAAAATAACTTAGTTATCGTTAAGCTAGTGTTAGGAACATAAATTGTGACTAAGGTTTGGTGGAAGATTTTAATAATTCAACTTATGAAAACAAGACATTTGTACTACAGAGCCAGAGGTGGTTTCAGCCAGGTTCGTATCAAAAGGGTTAAAATTGTTTCTCTATTATATATTTTAACCCTTTTGTTACCAATTTTTGTTGAGATGTTCTGTGTTTCTTTCAGCTAATTTTAAATATAATAAAGAATTTAGTAAAATAACTTAGTCATCATTAAGCTAGTGTTAGGAACATAAATTGTGACTAAGGTTTGGTAGAAGATTTTAATTCAGGACTTTTGAAAACAAGACATTTGTACTACAGAGCCAGAGCTGGTTTCAGCCGGGTTGGTATCAAAAGGGTTAAGAATTGTTTCTCTATTATATATTTTAACCCTTTTTTTTTTTAGCATATTTCTGTTGAGATGTTCTGGGTTTCTTTCAATTAATTTTAAATATAACAAAGAATTTAGCAAAATAACTTAGTTATCATTAAGCTAGTGTTAGGAACATAAATTGTGACTAAGGTTTGGTGGAAGATTTTAACTCAAAACTTATGAAAACAATATATTTGTACTACAGAACTAGGGGTGGTTTCAACTAGGTTGGTATCGTAAGGGTTAAACACACCCTACTAAATGTTATAAGTCACAGCTGACAACAAGGTGTATTCAAGAAGTTTTGCGATTCTATTCAGAAATAGCATTTATAACTGTCCTCGGCTATTGTAATTTAAGTATGCCATTGCTAGACATTTAATAAGTTGATCTACCAGCTTTTGTTATTTCGCACTGAAGGAAAGAACTGTAACAGGTCTTTGAACACACCCTGCAAAAAACTGTTCATCGCAGTTGACTAAGAGGTGCATTTCGGAAGATTTGAGACTTTACTCTTTTACTCTTTTACTTGTTTCAGTCATTTTGACTGCGGCCATGCTGGAGCACCGCCTTTTCGTCGAGCAAATCGACCCCCAGGACTTATTCTTTTTGTAAGCTCAGTACTTATTCTATCGGTCTATTTTGCCGAACCGCTAAGTGACGGGGACGTAAACACACCAGCATCGGTTGTCATGCGATGTTGGGGGGACAAACACACAAACACACAAACATATACACTTATACATATATATACATATATATATATATATTACATATACATATATATATATACGACGGGCTTCTTTCAGTTTCCGTCTACCAAATCCACTCAAAGGCTTTGGTCGGCCCGAGGCTATAGTAGGAGACACTTGCCCAAGGTGCCATGCAGTGGGACTGAACCGGAACCATGTG
The DNA here is from genome assembly GCF_006345805.1 of Octopus sinensis. Taxonomy (NCBI): domain Eukaryota; kingdom Metazoa; phylum Mollusca; class Cephalopoda; order Octopoda; family Octopodidae; genus Octopus; species Octopus sinensis. Next base: position 88,695 of record NW_021833924.1, on the reverse strand, counting down.
GGTGTAAGCAAGCTACTTAACACACCTGCACTCCTGTGTATATATATATATATACCTACATATATAGGACGGGCTTCTTCAGTTCATTCGTCTACCAAATCCACTCACAAGGCTTTGGTCAGCCCGAGGCTAAAGTAGAAGACACTTGCCCAAGGTGCCACGCAGTGGGACTGAACCGGAACCATGTGGTTGGTAAGCAAGCTACTTACCACCACAGCCACTCCTACGCCTATAATATATATATATATACATACATAATAACATGGGCTTCTTTCGGTTTCCGTCTACCAATCTACTCACAAGGGTTTGGTCGGCCCGAGGCTATAGTAGAAGACACTTGCCCAAGGTGTCATGCAGTGGGACTGAACCCGGAACCATGTGGTTGGTAAGCAAGCTACTTACCAACACAGCCACTCCTACGCTATATATATATATATATACAACATATATAACATGGGCTTCTTTCGGTTTCCGTCTACCAAATCTACTCACAAGGGTTTGGTCGGCCCGAGGCTATAGTAGAAGACACTTGCCCAAGGTGTCATGCAGTGGGACTGAACCCGGAACCATGTGGTTGGTAAGCAAGCTACTTACCACACAGCCACTCCTACGCCTATAATATATATATATATACATACATATATAACATGGGCTTCTTTCGGTTTCCGTCTACCAAATCTACTCACAAGGGTTTGGTCGGCCCGAGGCTATAGTAGAAGACACTTGCCCAAGGTGTCATGCAGTGGGACTGAACCCGGAACCATGTGGTTGGTAAGCAAGCTACTTACCACACAGCCACTCCTACGCCTATAATATATATATATATACATACATATATAACATGGGCTTCTTTCGGTTTCCGTCTACCAAATCTACTCACAAGGGTTTGGTCGGCCCGAGGCTATAGTAGAAGACACTTGCCCAAGGTGTCATGCAGTGGGACTGAACCCGGAACCATGTGGTTGGTAAGCAAGCTACTTACCACACAGCCACTCCTACGCCTATAATATATATATATACATACATATATAACATGGGCTTCTTTCGGTTTCCGTCTACCAAATCTACTCACAAGGGTTGGTCGGCCGAGGCTATAGTAGAAGACACTTGCCCAAGGTGTCATGCAGTGGGACTGAACCCGGAACCATGTGGTTGGTAAGCAAGCTACTTACCACACAGCCACTCCTACGCCTATAATATATATATATACATACATATATAACATGGGCTTCTTCGGTTTCCGTCTACCAAATCTATCTACTCACAAGGGTTTGGTCGGCCGAGGCTATAGTAGAAGACACTTGCACAAGGTGTCATGCAGTGGGACTGAACCCGGAACCATGTGGTTGGTAAGCAAGCTACTTACCACACAGCCACTCCTACGCCTATAATATATATATATATATATACATATATAACATGGGCTTCTTTCGGTTTCCGTCTACCAAATCTACTCACAAGGGTTTGGTCGGCCCGAGGCTATAGTAGAAGACACTTGCCCAAGGTGTCATGCAGTGGGACTGAACCCGGAACCATGTGGTTGGTAAGCCAAGCTATTACCACACAGCCACTCCTACGCCTATAATATATATATATTACATACATATATAACATGGGCTTCTTTCGGTTTCCGTCTACCAAATCTACTCACAAGGGTTTGGTCGGCCTGAGGATATAGTAGAAGACACTTGCCCAAGGTGTCACGCAGTGGGACTGAACCCGGAACCATGTGGTTGGTAAGCAAGCTACTTACCACACAGCCAAGGAAAGGTAGTAATAATTGATGCAGATTATTGTAACTTGAGAAATATCATTGTCACATGTCCAGTAAGCTGACCTGCCGACCTTTGGTATTCCAGACTGAAAGGAGATGGTCCTGACAGCACTTTGGACACACCCTACTAAACACTGATGGTTACGGTTGATTGGTTTGCAGAATGCAGTCCTTTTAGAAGCTCACCCTGCAAGAATGCTTTGTGTTTTAACTGCCCTACCCCCCCATCATCATCATCCTCCTCATCCTCATCATCATCATCATCCTCATCATCATCCTCATCATCATCATCCTCATCATCATCATCATCCTCATCATCATCCTCATCATCATCATCCTCATCATCATCATCATCCTCCTCATCCTCATCCTCATCCTCATCATCATCATCCTCATCATCATCATCATCATCCTCATCATCATCATCCTCATCATCTCCCTCATCATCATCCTTATCATCCTCATCATCATCCTCATTATCCTCTTCATCATCATCATCCTCCTCCTCCTCCTCCTCCTCATCATCATCATCATCATCCTCGTCATCCTCATCCTCATCCTCCTCCTCCTCATCATCATCCTCCTCCTCCTCCTCCTCCTCATCATCATCATCATCATCCTCGTCATCCTCATCCTCATCCTCCTCCTCATCATCATCCTCTTCATCCTCCTCCTCCTCATCATCATCATCATCATCCTCTTCCTCCTTAAGTAGTACCTAGATAGACAAACAGACAGACAGATAGACAGGGAAGTAGACGGTGAGACAGACAGACAGACAAAGTAAATAGACAGGCGGATGGAAAATACACAGAGAGGCAGACAGTAGACAAAGTAGACAGACAGACAGACAAAAAAACAAACATACAAACCAATTGACAGAAATAAATAAATATTTAGTTATTAAAAGGAATAAGAAAGAGAGAGCTAAAAAGAAATATACATACATACATACATATACATGTGTGTGTGTGTGTATATATATATATATAATATATATATATATGTATGTATGTATGTATGTATGTATATATATGTATATATATATATATATAATATATATATATATATATATATGTATGTATGTATGTATATATATATATATGTATATATATATATGCATATATATGTGTGTGTGTGTATATACATATATGTGTATATATATGTATATATATATGCATATATATGTGTGTGTGTGTATATATATATACATATATATGTGTGTGTGTGTATATACATATATGTGTGTATATATATATATATATATGTATGTATGTATGTATGTATATATATATGTATACGAAGAGAGAGAGAGGGGGAGAGATACAGATAGGTAGAGAGGATGAGACAAGGAGAGAGAGAGAGAGAGATGAGAAATGAGATGGAGAGAGGGAGAGACAGGTAGAGATGAGAGCAATGAAGGTAAGAGGCGAATTTTTACACCTGGTCTGTAAAATAAGCTGATTAGCGATTAAGTAGGTAATTACATGCAAAGGAGATTAGCTGAATGGGGGTTAGACGGGACAGAAAAATAAACAGCGTGGGGGAAATTTAGGTGGGGGTGGATTGGGCCCCAGCGCCGTAATGTTTGTCTGGTTCGCGGAAGCCAAGGAAGAGAGAATTGTTACGGATGGTTTGTTTTTACCTGAGGGATTCATAGCCAAGTGTTCCTTGAATTAGAGTTAGATTTATTTTAGGGAGATGAGACATTAGATAATGTAGTCCTAGATACACTATGCCTGAATAAAAGATGGGATGGTCACGGCTGGAACATCATTGATCATAGGTCTGTCTGGATCAGGACTGACCTGGGGCTAAATAGCAACTATGTATGTATGTATGTATGTATGAGCCAATGAGGGAGACTTCTACATGGTAGCTAGACCTGGTAGAAATAGCAGCCATATCTATGTATATATGTATGTATGAGCCAAAGAGGGAAGTAGCTATATATATATATATATATATATATATATATATATCATCATCATCATCGTTTAGCGTCCGTTTTCCATGCTAGCATGGGTTGGACGGTTCAACTGGGGTCTGGGAAGCCAGAAGGCTGCACCAGGCCCAGTCTGATCTGGCAGTGTTTCTACGGCTGGATGCCCTTCCTGACGCCAACCACTCCGTGAGTGTAGTGGGTGCTTTTTACGTGCCACTGGCACAGGTGCCAGACAAGGCTGGCAATGGCCACGATTGGTTGGTGCTTTTTATGTGCCACCGGCATGGAGGCCAGGCGAGGCTGGCAACGGCCATGATCGGATGGTGCATTTTACATGCCAGTGGCACGAGGCCAGTCAGGGTGGCGCTGGCAACGGCCACGTTCAGATGGTTCTCTTACGTGCCACCAGCACTGGTATCACAGCTGCAATTTCCATTGATGTTGATCGATTTTGATTTTGATTTTCACTTGCCTCAACCGGTCTTCACAAGTGTAGTTTTGTGTCCCAAGAAGGAAAGGTATGCATAAGTGGACTGAGGTCACGGGTTACGGTCTCACTTGTCCTGCCGGGTCTTCTCATGCATGTACGCATATATATATATGAGCATTCGGCCTCACGGAGGCAATAATTGAGACTTTTGGCATTACGGTGTGCTTGAGAAGACCCCATCAAGCCAAGCAAGATCACAGTCATGGCAGATACTGGTGTCACACAAATGGCACAAATTCCGGTGGCACATAAAAGCATCCATTACACTCTCAGAGCGGTTGGTGTTAGGAAGGTGACAGGAGTCTGGTGCGGCCTTCCAGCTTACCAGCCCAGGTCAAACCATCCAACCCATACCAGCATGGACAAAAGACATTAAATGATGACGATGATGATATATATATATACAGAGGCAGAGAGGGAGAGAAAAGACAGTAAGGTGTGATCTGAGGGAGATTTGGCTGCTATATCTGCCAGGTCTAGCTACCATGTAGAGGTCTCCCTCATTGGCTCATACATACATATATACATAGATAAGAGAGTAGGGTGTGATTTGAGGGAGATTTGGGTGCTATTTCTACCAGGTCTAGCTACCATGTAGAGGTCTCCCTCATTGGCTCATACATACATATATACATAGATAAGAGAGTAGGGTATGATTTGAAGGAGATTTGGCTGCTATTTCTATCCAGGTCTAGCTACCATACAGTGGATTCCTTTGTTGCAATGTAGCGTGGGAAAATACCTGACACACACATACACCCACACACATATACCCACACATATATACACACACAGACACACACGCATTCTCATTTATATAACATACAAAGAGACAGTATATAAATTGTTGTTGAATTAACTAGGGTGTGTACACGATGACATATATACACAAGAATACATATACTTGTAATGTACTATACATCCTAAGTTCATTCTGATTCATTTATATATATATAGACTCTATATATGGTATAGCAGCGCTTCTCAAACCATCTGATGTGGCGAACCAGCTGAGTTTTCTTTCCAGTTTGCCAGGGACCAGTAATATTTCTTAGTAATAAGGCGGTGAGCTGGCAGAATCGTTAGCATGCCGGGCGAAATGCTTAGCAGTATTTCGTCTGACTTTACATTCTGAGTTCAAATTCCGCCCGGGTCGACTTTGCCTTTCACCCTTTCGGGGGCCGATTAAATAAGTACCAGTTACGCACTGGGGTCGATATAATCGACTTAGTCCGTTTGTCTGTCCTTGTTTGTCCCCTCTTTGTTTAGCCCCTTGTGGGTAGTAAAGAAATACGTATTTCGTCTACCGTTACGTTCTGAGTTCAAATTCCGCCGAGGTCGACTTTGCCTTTCATTCTTTCGGGGTCGATTAAATAAGTACCAGTTACGCACTGGGCTCAATATAATCGACTTAATCCCTTTGTCTGTCCTTGTTTGTCCTCTCTGTGCTTAGCCCCTTGTAAGCAATAAAGAAATAAGAAACGTTAGCATGCTGGGTGAAATGCTTAGCAGTATTTCGTCTACTGCTACGTTCTGAGTTCAAATTCCGCCGAGGTCAACTTTGCCTTTCATCCTTTCGGGGTCGATAAATTAAGTACCAGTTACACACTGGGTCAATATAATCGACTTAATCCCTTAGTATGTCCTTGTTTGTCTCCTCTATGTTTAGCCCCTTGTGGGTAGTAAAGAAATAGGTACTTTGTCTGCCATTACGTTCTGAGTTCAAATTCCGCTGAGGTCGACTTTGCTTTTCATCCTTTCGGGGTCGATTAAATAAGTACCAGTTACTCACTGAGGTCGATATAATTGACTTAATCCGTTTGTCTGCCCTTGTTTGTCCCCTCTGTGTTTAGCCCCTTGTGGGTAGTAAAGAAATAGGTATTTCGTTTGCCGCTACGTTCTGAGTTCAAATTCCAACGAGGTCGACATTGCCTTTCATCCTTTCGGGGTCGATTAAATAAGTACCAGTTACTCACTGGGGTCGATATAATCGACTTAATCCCTTAGTCTGTCCTTGTTTGTCCCCTCTGTGTTTAGCCCCTTATGGGTAGTAAAGAAATAGGTATTTCGTCTGCCGTTACGTTCGTCTTTTAGGGGTCGAGAAATTAAGTAACAGTTGCATACTGGGGTGTTTTTTCTTGCTTTTCAGTCAAAGAAGTCGACCCCAGGACTTATTCTTTGTAAACCTGGTACTTATCCTATCGATCTCTTTTGCCGAACCGCTAAGTCACAGGGCCATAAACACACCAACACCGGTCATCAAGCAATGGGGAGAGGGGCACAGACACACACACACACACACACATATATATATATATATACTATGGGCTTCTTTCAGTTTCCATCTACCTCACAGCCAGGTCTCTTTTTTTTTTTGTTTTTGCTTGAAAATGTTGCTAATAGCAATGAAAAAACTTTAACAAAAACAAAACAACTTGCTATTAAACCAAATTAAACAAATAATCTATTAATTAGTTAGATATTTAACCAATTAACTAATAACAAAGGAGTGGAATTGGACCAGTGCATGTGTTATTAATATTAACATAATGACTCATTAGACACAACAAATTTTTTTTCAACACACAAATTCACATAAAGAATCTTGCATACCAAATACAAAAACAATATGCATGTATATATATATATATATATTTTTCGTTGTATTTCGCTTTCCATACGTTGAAGGTAATGTTATTTCTTTTGTGGAAACAACTTCGGTGGCTATACCAGAATAAGGAGCTATTTCTAGCACTAGAGTTAACCACTTAACGGTAACTCTCTTATATTTACGTATAAATTTGTATTGTCTCCCTGGTTTTTTATGTGCTAGGCCACTTGGTGTTAAACTGATGGTATTATTAAATTAATATCTAATTTTTCACCTTCATTTATGAATGTATATATATATATACGTAAAAAGCACTATCCGACCCGTGGCCGATGCCAGCACCGCCTCGACTGGCTTCCGTGCCGGTGGCACATAAAATACACCAATCTGACCATGGCCGTTGCCAGCCTCGCCTGGCACCTGTGCAGGTGGCACGTAAAAAGCACCCACTACACTCACGGAGTGGTTGGCGTTAGGAAGGGCATCCAGCTGTAGAAACATTGCCAGATTAGACAGGAGCCTGGTGCAGCCTTCTGGCTTCCCAGAACCCCGGTCGAACCGTCCAACCCGTGCTAGCATGGAGAACGGACGTTAAACGATGATGATGATGATGATATATATATATGTGTGTGTGTGTGTGTGTGTGGAGGTGCAATGGCCCAGTGGTTAGGGTAGTGGACTCGAGGTCGGAGGATCGCAGTTTCGATTCTCAGACCGGGCATTGTGTGTGTTTATTGAGCGAAAACACCTAAAGCTCCACGAGGCTCCAGCAGAGGGTGTGGTGGTGACCCCTGTTGTACTCTTTCGCCCCCACTATCTCTCACTCTATCTTCCTGTTTCTTGAGTAACACTGCGATGGACTGGCGTTCCGTCCAGCTGGGGGGAACACAAATGCCACAGAAACTGGTAAACCGGGCCCATGAGCCTGGCTAGGCTTCAAAGGGAGACGTTTATCGTTTATATATATATATATATATATCATCATTGTTTAACGTCCGCTTTCCATGCTAGCATGGGTTGGACGGTTCAACTGGGGTCTGGGAAGCCCGAAGGCTGCACCAGGCCAGTCAGATCTGGCAGTGTTTCTACAGCTGGATGCCCTCCTGAGGCCAACAACTCCGTGAGTGTAGTGGGTGTGTTTTATGTGCCACCGACACAGGTGCCAGACGAGGCTGGCGAACGGCCACGCTCAGATGGTGTTTTTTACATGCCACCAGCACAGAGGCCAGGCGAGGCTGGCACAGCCACGATCGGGTGGTGTTTTTTACGTGCCACCAGCACGGAGGCCAGTCGATGTGGTACTGGCTACGGCCACGTTCAGATGGTTTTCTTATGTGCCACCGGCACTGGTACCACAAAACTACAAATTCCATTGATGTTCATCGATTTTGATTTGATTCTTCGATTTTTGATTTTCACTTATATTATATATATAGATAGATAGATGACAGGCTTCTTTCAGTTTCCATCTTCCGAAGACACTAGCCCAAGGTGCTATGCAGTGGGACTGAACCCAGAGCCATATGGTTGAAATCAAAGTTTCTTACCACACAGCCATGCCCACACACGCACACATATATATATCATAATGAAATTATAGTATACAGTGCTCAGGTGCCCCACAACTTGTCAAAAACTGCGTATAAAGCATCTGTCTGGGGAGTGAACAGTGTATGAGTCAGATAGATGCTTGCTTGTGTGTATGGAGGGGAGAAAGCTCAGGTGTGGTGTTGGCGAATCTCAGGAAGCATGGAAGTTTTCAAGGATGCAGTGATCCGACAACCAACAACTGATGCCGGCAGTTTGTTCCATGCTTATATATATATATATATATATGTATACACACACACACACACACAAAAGCACCATTCATGTGTGGTCGATGTCAGTGCCGCGTAACTGCTCCCTCCCCCCTATGCCAGTGACACGGAAAAAAGGGCCCACTACACTCTCGGAGTGGTTAGCATTAGGAAGGGCCTCCAGCTGTAAAAACCTTGCCAATCTAACAGGAGTCTGGTGCAGCCCATTGGTATACCAAACCCCAGTCAAACCATCCAACCCACACCAGCATGGAAAGCGGACGTTAAATGATGATGATGATGACACCACACACACACACATACAGTCACAAAACAGAAACAGTGTATAAAGTGAAGGACGTATATACACACACATATACAGTGTTACAGGAACATAGGATCTTTTCGGTTTGAACGGCAGTTTTTTCTAGCGGTGTCATATGAAATTGTCACCCATAATTATGACCCTAGTATCGATCTATTGCATTTCAATGTTTTAGGGTTAGGGTTAGGGGGGAAGGGTATCTTTTTTTCTTCACAAATGTAAATAAACCCAATCTGTTTCTTAAACGAGGGACATATTCATACGGCACAGAATGTTTTTTTTACCTCAATAGATGTCATTGATTGGTTGAAATTGCAAAAATTGATGAATAAAAACAACAAATATCTTACAACTATAGAATTTTCTCAAGAAAGCCAAGAGAAAAAGATGGGATCTTTTCGGTTTGAACGGCAGTTTTTTCTAGCGGTGTCAAATGAAATTGTCACCCAAAATTATGACCCTAGTATCGATCTATTGCATTTCAATCTGGGTTAAGGTTAGGGGTGAGGGAAGGGTATCTTTTTTTCTTCACAAATGTAAATAAACCCAATCTGTTTCTTAAACGAGGGACATATTCATACGGCACAGAATGTTTTTTTTACCTCAATAGACGTCATTGATTGGTTGAAATTGCAGAAATTGAAGAAAAACAACAACAAATATCTTACAAACTATAGAATTTTCTCAATAAAGCCAAGAGAAAAAGATGTTTTATAAACACATTCTACCAGTATATGAAGTTTAAAAGTGTTTAGTGATGTGGAAATTATGCTAAAAAACTGCCGGTCAAACAGAAAAGATCCTAGATTTATATTAAAAAAAACACACATTGAACTTATTTTGTCCCAAATGGCTTTTTGAGTTGCACTCAAAAAGACTGAGTGGGACTTTGTGGCATAAATAGGAACTGGACTGTCGTAAGAAGCAGAAAGGGAATGGTGTCATAAACAGGTACAGCACTGTCGTTAGAACATCCAGGGAAGAAAATATTGCCATAAATAGGGTCAGGACCGTCGTTAGTCTGTTCAAAGTAGGGAATAGCGCCGTAATTGAGTTCGAATACATCGTTAGAACATTCAAGTGGGAAATTGTGTCGTAAATAAGAATAGAACTGTCGTTAGTCTGTTCCTTATAGGGAATTGTGTCGCAAACCGGCACGGGAGTGTCGTTAGACCATTTAGCAAAGAAGACAGGGCTATAAATAGGGAACATTCACGTAAATAGGTACTAGACAGTCGTTAGAATGTCTAGGTAAAGAGAAAAAGCCATAAACTGGATCGAGACTGTCGTAAGAACTTCCAGAATGAAGAATGCCGTAAATGGGTACAAGACTGTCGTTAGAACGTCCAGAAATGGTTATAAAAAGAGAATTTTAACTTACAGGGGACTAGAACATCGTCAGGCCATCTATAATGGGGACAGAAGCATAGAAGGGTCCTAAAATGTTATTAGAACATCTGGAGGGGGAAAAAACAGTGTGGTAAATATGTACTGCGTTCCCAGTGGGTATTTTAGCATCAGGAAATACCATAAATAGGAACGAGACTATCGTTATTTCATTTAAAAGATGGAAAGATGTTGAAATATACCCTGTGTTGGTGAATTGTGGTAGGTATACGCAGCCAGAATGGTGCTGGGTTGGGGTCGGATATTGATCCATGTCTAGGAAGTTTAGTGATATATCGATGTATATAGTTATCACCAACAGACTATTTCTCATCATTATCATCATCATCATCACCAGTCTTTTTTTATGTGGCACCAACACCAGTGTTTTCCACATGGGACCATCACCTCTGCTTTTTATGTGGCCCCACCACCAGTGCTTGGTGCCATATATATGGACATCTCATTGTTTTAACATTCATTTCTCCACACACATATATACACATATGTATATGTATATATATGTGCATGTAAATGTATATATGAATATATACATATACAGGGAAGAATGGATGTATAAATGAATGTACATACATATATATATATGCCCCGACTGGCCTCCGTGCCGGTGGCACATAAAAAGCACCATCCGATCGTGGCTGTTGCCAGCCTCACCTAGCCCCTGTGCTGGTGGCATGTAAAAAGCACCATCCGTCCATGGCCGTTTGCCAGCTCCGTCTGGCACCTGTGCGGGTGGCACGTAAAAAGCACCCACTACACTCACGGAGTGGTTGACGTTAGGAAGGGCATCCAGCCGTAGAAACACTGCCAGATAAGACTGGGCCTGATGCAGCCTTCTGGCTTCCCAGACCCCAGTTGAACCGTCCAACCCATGGAAAGCGGACGTTAAATGATGATGATAGGTATATACATGCATATGTGTGTGTATATATATATATATATATATATAAAACGGGAAGGTTTACGAAAATAAACAAAAGACGAAGGCAGGTGGAGTACAAACAAACAATGTATTAGAATGGCGCTCAGGAATAGAAATAGAACAAGTCTTTTACGTTTCGAGCCTACACTCTTCGACAGAAAGATACACAGAAAAGAAACAAGGAGAGAAAAAAATGCGTGTAGGAGCTAACGGTCCATCGGGGACATACCTTTTTGGGGGTCATTGATGCATTTTTTGCTAACTCTATATAATCTTTGTTTCAGAAAATAATAATGGCAGACCCTCAGCTTACTCAAGAAATGAAGAGGCATGCTGTTATTGTGGTTATAAAGGCTGAGCAAAGGGATTTAGAAATATCTTGAGTTTTCAAAGTTGACAGGTTTTTCGTCACAAAGTTTTGTAAGTAGTTAGAGACTGAAGATGGAAATGTATCACCAGTATCAAAGCATAAAAAGCATTCTAAACACTCTGAAATCATCAGAACATCTGAATTTATCCAGCAAGTTCAAAGGACCGTTGATTACAATCCCAGAAAGTCCATGAGGTCAATTGCAAAAGATCTCCATGCTTCAGAAGGAAACGTCAGAAATGCTCTCCATGAAAACATCAGATGTGATGAGGAAAGGTCAGTTTGTCAGAAAAAGCAAAAGAAAATCACTACATCAGATCTAAAAGGCTCTTATATATATACATATATACACATATATATATACATATATATATATACATATATACACACATATATATATATACACACATATATATACATATATATATATATACATATATACACATATATATATACATATATATATATATATACACACATATATATATACACACATATATACATATATACACACACACACATATATATATACATATATATATGCATACACAAACATTTATATACATATATAATATATACATATATATATACCACATATACATACATATATATACACATGTAAATATATACATACACATATATACACACATATATATACATATATATATATATACACACACACATATATATATATATACATATATATATACACACACAAACATTTATATACATATATAATATATACACATATATACATATATATATACACACATATATATACATATATATATACACATGTAAATATATACATACACATATATACACACATTTATATATATACATATGCACATATATATATATATATATACACATATATACACACACACATACACACAAATCAATCAACACCCTCTACAACCATTGTGCCCCTTCCTCCACCTCCGCCATGGCACCATCCATGGAGCAGATTCAATTTTAAGACCAATTATTTTCACAGGTGGGTAGTCAGCGCCAACCCCCACCACCACCACCACCACCACCACCACCACCACCACCACCACCACCACACCACACCCCACACCACCTCCACCCACCACTGCACCGCTAACCATTGAACCGTGAAACAGCAGCAGTAGCAGCAAGGTGAAGAACACGGAATCTGTTGTTTGTTCACCCAAGCAAAATAGTTCAAGTGGAACCGTTCGGAGCAGCGATTACTCCGGGTCGCCATCTGCATGGAGAAACAACAGTTAAGTCAGTGTCGACACTTTCCTGCTTTACTTGGCAACGGTTCCGTCGCAAAGCTACAGCCAGGATTTCAGGGCCAGAACTGGAAAATATTTCAGCCCCTATTCCTAACTATTAACCTTCTGCAAAATGAGCTGGGACCCATATTTGTTTTTTAAATAGTTTTTTCACCAGCTTGTTTGATTAAGTCACGTGGCATAGTGGTTCAGGTGTTTGCACTCACAATCTTAAGATTGTGGGTTCAATCCCTGGTGCAGGTAACGCAGTGTGTTCTTGAGCAAAGCACTTTTTTTTTTTTACTTTGCTCCAGTTCTAGGCACAAGGCCTGACATTTTGGAGGAGGGGGCCAGTCCATTAGATCGACCCCAGGATGCAACTGGTACCTAATTTATCGACCCCGAATGGATGAAAGGCAAAGTCGACCTCAGCAGAGTTTGACCTCAGAACGCAGTAGCAAGTGAATTACCGCTAAGTGTTTCGTCCAGTGTGCTAAAGACTCTGCCAGCTTGCTGCCTTGCATAATAATAATAATAATAATAATAATAATAATAATAAATGCCCTGATGCAGTACCAGGCAGTGGCTCTCATGGCTTCTGATCTTAACTGATTGGAAGTGTTATCATGTACATTGTTTTGTCTTGGTATAAAAGATGGGCTACAGCAAATATTCTGCTCAATACCACAGATTTGCTTGTCAGTTGTTTGACCTTAACCAGTTGAGCATGTCCCTTAGTGGCTGACGATATGTGCATCTCTGATCACGAGCAGAAGTAGTGGGAGAGCATCATAGCCATGTGTTGAGAGGGATTCTTTGGGGTTTGAATAATTCACCTCTGGAAACATGGGTGGTTCTTTCAACATCCTTAAACAACCCTTATTCAGGGACCTTTTGAGCGGGATGGGCTACTCAACTTGAAGAAAATTCTAACTGGGCCCCACCTGCAAAGTCATGTGCTGTTTATCTTGATATGAGATCACCATGTCGCGCACATATGGTTGTGATGCATGTGCCTGGTGTACCTTTATCAGACAGGTAGTCATGATGGGTATATTGGGCTTCGTATATTTTATCCCAGTGTCTCTTTGATGGCATGCACTGCTCTCTCACACAATAATAATAATAATAATAATAATAATAAATTCTGGTTTATTGGCCACAAGGGCTAACAAAAATTAAAGAAACATGTAAGGACAAACACAGGACGAAAATTACAAAGGGTTTTGTCCGATAGAATGGTCCACGTAAACATTTAAATAACAACGAAAATATATATAACAAGTAAAACTCTCAATAGGGGGAGGCACTTCGATAGGTTACTCATGGAAAAAACCCATAAAATCCACAGGAGCCTGGTCAAAAAGGGGTCGAGAGCCCCTTTCTCCTTTTATATTACTTCTTTTTTTTTTTGATAATAATCCTTTCTACTGGATGCACAACGCCTGGAATTTGGGCAAGGGAAATAGTCAATTACATCGACCCCTGTTTTTCACTGGTACTTAATTTATCAACCTCGAAAGGATGAAAGGCAAAGTCGACCTTAGCGGAATTTGAACTCGGAACGTAGTGGCAGATGAAATACCTGTTTCTTTATAACCCACAAGGGGCTAAACATAGAGGGGACAAACAAGGGCAGACAAACGGATTAAGTTGATTACATCGACCCCAGTGCATAACTGGTACTTAATTTATCGACCTCGAAAGGATGAAAGGCAAAGTCGACCTTAGCGGAATTTGAACTCGGAACGTAGTGGCAGATTAAATACCTGTTTCTTTATTACCCACAAGGGGCTAAACACAGAGAGGACAAAGAAGGACAGCAGACAAACGGATTAAGTCGATTACATCGACCCCAGTGCGTAACTGGTACTTAATTTATCAACCCTGAAAGGATGAAAAGCAAAGTCGACCTCGGTGGAATTTGAACTCAGAATGCAAAGACAGACAAAATACTGCTACGCATTTCAGCCGGTGTACTTACTTTGCTGCAGTTCACTCAGCCATGAATGAGTTCAAGCAAAAGCTGGGAAGTTAACCCTGCCGCGGACTAGCATCCTATCCAGGAGGGGTGTTGAAATCATAAGATTGTGGTTTCGATTCCTCGACTGGATGGTGCATGGTGTTTTGGAGCAAAACACTTCATTTCATATTGCCACAGTCCACTCAGCTGCAACTCAGATTTAGCAATACACGGAAAGTTAAACTTGTGATGGACTAGCATCCCATCCAGTGGAAAGGATTCTCATCATAGGAATGTGTCTGCTTGTTTTTGTGATCATTTTCTCTCAGCCACTACCCATGTTTACGTCCCCCATAACTTAGCGGTTCGGCGAAAGAGACCGATAGAATAAGTACTAGGCTTACAAAGAATAAGTCCTGGGATCGATTTTCTTGACTATAGGTGGTGCTCCAGCATGGCCGCAGTCAAATGGACTGAAACAAGTAAAAGGGTAAAAGAGTAAAGCATTCAAAAACCACATCTCTCAGCCAACAACCTTTGGGGTGGGCATGGTGGGGGGGTCACCGTTCAGTCAGTCACCGACCAAAACTTCTTGTAAAGTGTACTGGCTTACACTTGTGAGCAGTAGGTTGTACCTGTCGACAAACCAGACATTCCAGCATAGTCATATGTCTGGGACACTGTGACTGTGACACACTGACACACACAGAAGCAGATATCCTAGGTCACATAAGAATATTTTAAATTTCCTGTAAACAACCGACATGTAAACAGAATTATAAAAAAAGACTATCTTTATCTTCCGTCATTGTGGGGTGGATAAAATACTGGGGTAGATTTAATATTTCGGATCTTTTCAGTCTGAACGGCAGTTTTTTAAAATAATTTCCACTTAACTAAAAAATTTTAAACTTCCTCTACTGGTAGAATGTGTTTACAAAACATCTTTTTCTCTTGGCTTTATTGAGAAAATTCTATAGTTTGTAAGATATTTGTTGTTGTTTTTCTTCAATTTCTGCAATTTCAACCAATCACTGACGTCTATTGAGGTGAAAACATTCTGTGCCATATGAATATGTCCCTCGTTTAGGAAACAGATTGGGTTTACTTACATTTCTGAAGAAAAAAAGATACCCTTCCACCCACCCCTAACTCTAATCTTAACCCTAAAACAGATTGAAATGTAATAGGATCGATACTAGGGTCATAATTATGGGTGACAATTTCATATGACACCGCTAGAAAAAACTGCCGTTCAAACCGAAAAGATCCAATATTCCTATAAAACATCCAAGACATCAATGGAATTATAATAGAAGACTAACACTAACTTTACCTTTCATTGTTGTGGGGTTCATAAAATAAAGTAGCAGTGATATACTGGGGTACATTTAATATTCCTATAAAGCATCCAAGATTTCAATGGAATTATAATAGAAGACTAACACTAACTTTACCTTTTATTGTTGTGGGGTTGATAAAATAAAGTAGCAGTGATATACTGGGGTAGATTTAATATTCCTATAAAGCATCCAAGATTTCAATGGAATTATAATAGAAGACTAACACTAACTTTACCTTTCATTGTTGTGGGGTTGATAAAATAAAGTAGCAGTGATATACTGGGGTAGATTTAATATTCCTATAAAGCATCCAAGATTTCAATGGAATTATAATAGAAGACTAACACTAACTTTACCTTTTATTGTTGTGGGGTTGATAAAATAAAGTAGCAGTGATATACTGGGGTAGATTTATATTCCTATAAAGCATCAAGATTTCAATGGAATTATAATAGAAGACTAACACTAACTTTACCTTTTATTGTTGTGGGGTTGATAATAAAGTAGCAGTGATATACTGGGGTAGATTTAATATTCCTATAAAACATCCATATTCAATGGAATTATAATAGAAGACTAACACTAACTTTACCTTTTATTGTTGTGGGGTTGATAAAATAAAGTAGCAGTGATATACTGGGGTAGATTTAATATTCCTATAAAGCATCCAAGATTTCAATGGAATTATAATAGAAGACTAACACTAACTTTACCTTTCATTGTTGTGGGGTTGATAAAATAAAGTAGCAGTGATATACTGGGGTACATTTAATATTCCTATAAAACATCCGAGATGTCAATGGAATTATAATAGAAGACTAACACTAACTTTACCTTTCATTGTTGTGGGGTTGATAAAATAAAGTAGCAGTGATATACTGGGGTACATTTAATATTCCTATAAAACATCCGAGATGTCAATGGAATTATAATAGAAGACTAACACTAACTTTACCTTTTATTGTTGTGGGGTTGATAAAATAAAGTAGCAGTGATATACTGGGGTAGATTTAATATTCCTATAAAACATCTGAGATGTCAATGGAATTATAATAGAAGACTAACACTAACTTTACCTTTTATTGTTGTGGGGTTGATAAAATAAAGTAGCAGTGATATACTGGGGTAGATTTAATATTCCTATAAAACATCTGAGATGTCAATGGAATTATAATAGAAGACTAACACTAACTTTACCTTTTATTGTTGTGGGGTTGATAAAATAAAGTAGCAGTGATATACTGGGGTGAATCTAATATTCCTATAAAACATCCAAGATGCCGGTGGTACGTAAAAAGCACCATTCAAGTGTGATCATTACCAGCGTCACCTTCCTGGCACTTGTGCCGGTGGCACATGAAGAAACATTCAAGCGAAGTAATTGCCAGTGATGCTAGACTGGCTCCTGTGCAGGTGGCACATAAAAAGCACCATTCGAGGGTATAATAATTAATTAATGAATTACAATTTGATTAATTAATTGTATAATATAATATGGTGGCATGCATCCACCATTCATTGGTGAACCCTTACTCTTGGCAAATGACACCTGTTTAGCACCCAGGTGAGGACCCTCCAACCCATGAGTCAATTTTGCATAGTTGTTGGTGGTGAGGAATTCACGAGGACAGAGAGCAAGTCCCACCTGAACCTCTTTTAATTGCCCTTTTTATGACATCCAGGGGAAAAATTGTGTAACATAATTAGTAACATAAATAGGCGCAGGAGTGGCTGTGTGGTAAGTAGCTTGCTTACCAACCACATGGTTCTGGGTTCAGTCCCACTGCATGGCATCTTGGGCAAATGTCTTCTGCTATAGCCTCGGGCCGACCAATGCCTTGTGAGTGGATTTGGTAGACGGAAACTGAAAGAAGCCTGTCGTATATGTATATATATAGGTGTAGGAGTGGCTGTGTGGTAAGTAGCTTGCTTACCAACCACATGGTTCTGGGTTCAGTCCCACTGCGTGGCATCTTGGGCAAGTGTCTTCTGCTATAGCTTGGGCCGACCAAAGTCTTGTGAGTGGATTTGGTCGACGGAAACTGAAAGAAGCCTGTCGTATATATGTATATATATAGGTGTAGGAGTGGCTGTGTGGTAAGTAGCTTGCTTACCAACCACATGGTTCTGGGTTCAGTCCCACTGCGTGGCATCTTGGGCAAATGTCTTCTGCTATAGCCTCGGGCCGACCAATGCCTTGTGAGTGGATTTGGTAGACGGAAACTGAAAGAAGCCCGTCGTATATACACATAGAGTGGCTGTGTGGTAAGTAGCTTGCTTACCAACCACATGGTTCTGGTTCAGTCCCACTGCGTGGCATCTTGGGCAAGTGTCTTCTGCTATAGCCTCGGGCCGACCAAAGCCTTGTGAGTGGATTTGGTCGACAGAAACTGAAAGAAGCCTGTCGTATATACACATAGGAGTGGCTGTGTGGTAAGTAGCTTGCTTACCAACCACATGGTTCTGGGTTCAGTCCCACTGCGTGGCATCTTGGCAAGTGTCTTCTGCTATAGCCTTGGGCGACCAAAGCCTTGTGAGTGGATTTGGTCGACAGAAACTGAAAGAAGCCTGTCGTATATATGTATATATATAGGTGTAGGAGTGGCTGTGTGGTAAGTAGCTTGCTTACCAACCACATGGTTCTGGGTTCAGTCCCACTGCGTGGCATCTTGGGCAAGTGTCTTCTGCTATAGCTTGGGCCGACCAAGCCTTGTGAGTGGATTTGGTCGACAGAACTGAAAGAAGCCTGTCGTATATATGTATATATAGGTGTAGGAGTGGCTGTGAGGTAAGTAGCTTGCTTACCAACCACATGGTTCTGGGTTCAGTCCCACTGCGTGGCATCTTGGGCAAGTGTCTTCTGCTATAGCCTTGGGCGACCAAAGCCTTGTGAGTGGATTTGGTCGACAGAAACTGAAAGAAGCCCGTCGTATATATGTATATATATAGGTGTAGGAGTGGCTGTGTGGTAAGTAGCTTGCTTACCAACCACATGGTTCTGGGTTCAGTCCCACTGCGTGGCATCTTGGGCAAATGTCTTCTGCTATAGCCTTGGGCCGACCAAGCCTTGTGAGTGGATTTGGTCGACAGAAACTGAAAGAAGCCTGTCGTATATATGTATATATATAGGTGTAGGAGTGGCTGTGTGGTAAGTAGCTTGCTTACCAACCACATGGTTCCGGGTTCAGTCCCACTGCGTGGCATCTTGGGCAAGTGTCTTCTGCTATAGCCTCGGGCCGACCAATGCCTTGTGAGTGGATTTGGTAGACGGAAACTGAAAGAAGCCCGTCGTATATACACATAGAGTGGCTGTGTGGTAAGTAGCTTGCTTACCAACCACATGGTTCTGGGTTCAGTCCCACTGCGTGGCATCTTGGGCAAGTGTCTCTGCTATAGCCTTGGCCGACCAAAGCCTTGTGAGTGGATTTGGTCGACAGAAACTGAAAGAAGCCTGTCGTATATATGTATATATATAGGTGTAGGAGTGGCTGTGAGGTAAGTAGCTTGCTTACCAACCACATGGTTCTGGGTTCAGTCCCACTGCGTGGCATCTTGGCAAGTGTCTTCTGCTATAGCCTAGGGCCGACCAAAGCCTTGTGAGTGGATTTGGTCGACAGAAACTGAAAGAAGCCCGTCGTATATATGTATATATATAGGTGTAGGAGTGGCTGTGTGGTAAGTAGCTTGCTTACCAACCACATGGTTCTGGGTTCAGTCCCACTGCGTGGCATCTTGGGCAAGTGTCTTCTGCTATAGCCTTGGGCCGACCAAGCCTTGTGAGTGGATTGGTCGACAGAAACTGAAAGAAGCCTGTCGTATATATGTATATATATAGGTGTAGGAGTGGCTGTGTGGTAAGTAGCTTGCTTACCAACCACATGGTTCCGGGTTCAGTCCCACTGCGTGGCATCTTGGGCAAGTGTCTTCTGCTATAGCCTCGGGCCGACCAATGCCTTGTGAGTGGATTTGGTAGACGGAAACTGAAAGAAGCCCGTCGTATATACACATAGGAGTGGCTGTGTGGTAAGTAGCTTGCTTACCAACCACATGGTTCTGGGTTCAGTCCCACTGCGTGGCATCTTGGGCAAGTGTCTTCTGCTATAGCCTTGGGCCGACCAAAGCCTTGTGAGTGGATTTGGTCGACAGAAACTGAAAGAAGCCTGTCGTATATACACATAGGAGTGGCTGTGTGGTAAGTAGCTTGCTTACCAACCACATGGTTCTGGGTTCAGTCCCACTGCGTGGCATCTTGGGCAAGTGTCTTCTGCTATAGCCTCGGGCCGACCAATGCCTTGTGAGTGGATTTGGTAGACGGAAACTGAAAGAAGCCCGTCGTATATACACATAGGAGTGGCTGTGTGGTAAGTAGCTTGCTTACCAACCACATGGTTCTGGGTTCAGTCCCACTGCGTGGCATCTTGGGCAAGTGTCTTCTGCTATAGCCTCGGGCCGACCAAAGCCTTGTGAGTGGATTTGGTCGACAGAAACTGAAAGAAGCCTGTCGTATATACACATAGGAGTGGCTGTGTGGTAAGTAGCTTGCTTACCAACCACATGGTTCTGGGTTCAGTCAGTCCCACTGCGTGGCATCTTGGGCAAGTGTCTTCTGCTATAGCCTCGGGCCGACCAATGCCTTGTGAGTGGATTTGGTAGACGGAAACTGAAAGAAGCCCGTCGTATATACACATAGGAGTGGCTGTGTGGTAAGTAGCTTGCTTACCAACCACATGGTTCTGGGTTCAGTCCCACTGCGTGGCATCTTGGGCAAGTGTCTTCTGCTATAGCCTTGGGCCGACCAAGCCTTGTGAGTGGATTTGGTCGACAGAAACTGAAAGAAGCCTGTCGTATATACACATAGGAGTGGCTGTGTGGTAAGTAGCTTGCTTACCAACCACATGGTTCCGGGTTCAGTCCCACTGCGTGGCATCTTGGGCAAGTGTCTTCTGCTATAGCCTCGGGCCGACCAATGCCTTGTGAGTGGATTTGGTAGACGGAAACTGAAAGAAGCCCGTCGTATATACACATAGGAGTGGCTGTGTGGTAAGTAGCTTGCTTACCAACCACATGGTTCTGGGTTCAGTCCCACTGCGTGGCATCTTGGGCAAGTGTCTTCTGCTATAGCCTCGGGCCGACCAATGCCTTGTGAGTGGATTTGGTAGACGGAAACTGAAAGAAGCCCGTCGTATATACACATAGGAGTGGCTGTGTGGTAAGTAGCTTGCTTACCAACCACATGGTTCTGGGTTCAGTCCCACTGCGTGGCATCTTGGCAAGTGTCTTCTGCTATAGCCTTGGGCCGACCAAAGCCTTGTGAGTGGATTTGGTCGACAGAAACTGAAAGAAGCCTGTCGTATATACACATAGGAGTGGCTGTGTGGTAAGTAGCTTGCTTACCAACCACATGGTTCTGGTTCAGTCCCACTGCGTGGCATCTTGGGCAAGTGTCTTCTGCTATAGCCTCGGGCCGACCAATGCCTTGTGAGTGGATTTGGTAGACGGAAACTGAAAGAAGCCCGTCGTATATACACATAGGAGTGGCTGTGTGGTAAGTAGCTGCTTACCAACCACATGGTCTGGGTTCAGTCCCACTGCGTGGCATCTTGGGCAAGTGTCTTCTGCTATAGCCTCGGGCCGACCAAAGCCTTGTGAGTGGATTTGGTCGACAGAAACTGAAAGAAGCCTGTCGTATATACACATAGGAGTGGCTGTGTGGTAAGTAGCTGCTTACCAACCACATGGTCTGGGTTCAGTCCCACTGCGTGGCATCTGGGCAAGTGTCTTCTGCTATAGCCTCGGGCCGACCAATGCCTTGTGAGTGGATTTGGTAGACGGAAACTGAAAGAAGCCCGTCGTATATACACATAGGAGTGGCTGTGTGGTAAGTAGCTTGCTTACCAACCACATGGTTCTGGGTTCAGTCCCACTGCGTGGCATCTTGGGCAAGTGTCTTCTGCTATAGCCTTGGGCCGACCAAGCCTTGTGAGTGGATTTGGTCGACAGAAACTGAAAGAGCCTGTCGTATATACACATAGGAGTGGCTGTGTGGTAAGTAGCTTGCTTACCAACCACATGGTTCGGGTTCAGTCCCACTGCGTGGCATCTTGGGCAAGTGTTCTTCTGCTATAGCCTCGGGCGACCAATGCCTTGTGAGTGGATTGGTAGACGGAAACTGAAAGAAGCCCGTCGTATATACACATAGGAGTGGCTGTGTGGTAAGTAGCTTGCTTACCAACCACATGGTTCTGGGTTCAGTCCCACTGCGTGGCATCTTGGGCAAGTGTCTTCTGCTATAGCCTCGGCCGACCAATGCCTTGGAGTGGATTTGGTAGACGGAAACTGAAAGAAGCCCGTCGTATATACACATAGGAGTGGCTGTGTGGTAAGTAGCTTGCTTACCAACCCATGGTTCTGGGTTCAGTCCCACTGCGTGGCATCTTGGGCAAGTGTCTTCTGCTATAGCCTCGGGCCGACCAATGCCTTGTGAGTGGATTTGGTAGACGGAAACTGAAAGAAGCCCGTCGTATATACACATAGGAGTGGCTGTGTGGTAAGTAGCTTGCTTACCAACCACATGGTTCTGGGTTCAGTCCCACTGCGTGGCATCTTGGGCAAGTGTCTTCTGCTATAGCCTCGGGCCGACCAAAGCCTGTGAGTGGATTTGGTAGACGGAAACTGAAAGAAGCCTGTCGTATATATGTATATATATATATGTGTGTGTGTGTTTGTATGTATGTGTTTGTCCCCCTAGCATTGCTTGACAACCAATGCTGGTGTGTTTATGTCCCCGTCACTTAGCGGTTCGGCAAAAGAGACCGACTGAATAAGTCAAATGACTGAAACAAATAAAAGAGAGTAAAGAGAGTATTAAATATGTACCCTTCCCTCTACTTACCCAGGTATACTTGTACTTGTGGCAACATTCACCCTGTGCAGGTTGAGTCGGCTTCTTCTACTCATGGAAGAAGTTTCGTGGGAATATGTGGATTTCACAAGCGGTTCCCAACAATCCCACATGTAGAGACACCCATTTGCTGCAGATTGTCCGCAGACGCAGGGGCAGAATGACCGAGGAGCCGCCGATTGCCGAAACGACACTCCGAGGATTTTCACCAGAGCCCCGTCTGCCGGTTGTGGCCCTAATACCACTCGGTGTCAGACCAATCTGCCTTGGATGGCCCCTACCAGGAACCGAAGTTCCCCGACAGCATAGCTCTGACACTACCCATTGCTAGCGTCCCGGGTTGTGACCCTAATACCACTCGGTGTCAGACCAATCTGCCTCAGGTGGCTCCTACCAGGAACCGAAGTTCCCCGACAGCATAGTTCTGACACTACCCATTGCTAGCGTCCCGGGTTGTGACCCTAATACCACTCGGTGTCAGACCAATCTGCCTCGGGTGGCCCTACCAGGAACCGAAGTTCCCGACGGCATAGCTCTGACACTACCCGTTGCTAGCGTTCCGGGTTGTGGCCCTAATATCACTCTCGGTGTCAGACCAATCCGCCTTGGGTGGCCCTACCAGGAACCGAAGTTCCCGACAGCATAGTTCTGAACACTACCCATTGCTAGCGTCCCGGGTTGTGGCCCTAATACACCACCTGTCAGACCAATCCGCCTTGGGTGGCCCTACCAGGAACCGAAGTTCCCGACGGCATAGCTCTGACACTACCCGTTCCACCACAGGGAGGAGGGGATGGACTTTGGGGTATAGCAATTAATGAATTACAATTAATGAATTAATGAATTACAATTGGGGTATAGCAATTAATGAATTACAATTTGATTAATTAATTGTATCAGGGTGTCATAATAGTTAGTGGCGTGGCAGGTGTTGTAACAACACATCGTTGCATTCATTTGTTGGTGAGTCCCCTATTGTCTGCTGGGTGACTCCTTTGCCCCATCCAGGAGACAACCCTTAAACCCATGGGTTTGTTTGGGGTTTTCATAGCTGGTGAGGGTTTTACAAGGTCAAACTACAAATCCTACTTCAACTTCTTTTAGGGACCTTTTAAAATAAGCAAAGGAAAAAAAATGTACAATTAAGCACAGGAGTGGGTGTGTGGTAAGTAGCTTGCTTACGGACCACATGGTTCCGGGTTCAGTCCCACTGCGTAGCACCTTGGGCAAGTGTCTTCTACTATAGCCTTGGGCCGACCAAAACCTTGTGAGTGGATTTTGTAGACGGAAACTGAAAGAAGCCCATCGTATATACACATAGGAGTGGCTGTGTGGTAAGTAGCTTGCTTACCGACCACATGGTTCCGGGTTCAGTCCTACTGCATGGCACCTGGGCAAGTGTTTTCTATTATAGCCTCGGGCAGACCAAAGCCTTGTGAGTAGATTTGGTAGACGAAACTGAAAGAACCTGTTTTTTTATAGATGTATACATATATGTGTGTATGTCTGTGTTTGTTCCTCCCCCACCGTCGTTGGTGTGTTTACATCCCCCTAACTTAGCGGTTTCGGCAAAAGAGAGCGATATAATAAATACTAGGCTTACAAAGAATAAGTCACAGTCAAATGACCGAAACAAGTAAAACAATAAGAGAATATATATATATATATATATATATATATATATAATACAGTGTACATTTAAACACATCAAGAGGTATCCATCATAGGACTCCCTTACGCTAGAAAGAACTGCTAAAGTTCAAACATTGTTTATATTTTTCATTCCCTTCGAGATTTTATCCCTAATTAGTGGTTTGAACTTTAGCTGTTCTTTCTAGCGTAAAGGAGTCCTATGATGGATACCTCTTGATGTGTTTAAATGTACACTGTATTATTTATATGAATAATATATAGTCTATTGACTAATTTTCTATACACTAGGCCACTGGTAGTAAAAATTTCTAAAATCTTCATTACTCTGATATTATTAATTATGTATATATGTGTGTGTATATATATGGAGTGGCTGTGTGGTAAGTAGTGCTAACCAACCACATTGTTCCGGGTTCAGTCCCACTGCGTGGCATCTTGGGCAAGTGTCTTCTGCTATAGCCTTGGGCCGACCAAAGCCTTGTGAGTGGATTTGGTCGACAGAAACTGAAAGAAGCCTGTCGTATATACACATAGGAGTGGTGTGTGGTAAGTAGCTTGCTTACCAACCACATGGTTCTGGGTTCAGTCCCACTGCGTGGCATCTTGGGCAAGTGTCTTTGCTATAGCCTCGGGCCGACCAATGCCTTGTGAGTGGATTTGGTAGACGGAAACTGAAAGAAGCCCGTCGTATATACACATAGGAGTGGCTGTGTGGTAAGTAGCTGCTTACCAACCACATGGTTCTGGGTTCAGTCCCACTGCGTGGCATCTTGGGCAAGTGTCTTCTGCTATAGCCTTGGGCCGACCAAAGCCTGTGAGTGGATTTGGTCGACAGAAACTGAAAGAAGCCTGTCGTATATACACATAGGAGTGGCTGTGTGGTAAGTAGCTTGCTTACCAACCACATGGTTCTGGGTTCAGTCCCACTGCGTGGCATCTTGGGCAAGTGTCTTCTGCTATAGCCTTGGGCCGACCAAAGCCTTGTGAGTGGATTTGGTCGACAGAACTGAAAGAAGCCTGTCGTATATACACATAGGAGTGGCTGTGTGGTAAGTAGCTTGCTTACCAACCACATGGTTCTGGGTACTTCAGTCCCATGCGTGGCATCTTGGGCAAGTGTCTTCTGCTATAGCCTTGGGCCGACCAAAGCCTGTGAGTGGATTTGGTCGACGACAGAAACTGAAAGAAGCCTGTCGTATATACACATAGGAGTGGCTGTGTGGTAAGTAGCTTGCTTACCAACCACATGGTTCTGGGTTCAGTCCCACTGCGTGGCATCTTGGGCAAGTGTCTTCTGCTATAGCCTTGGGCCGACCAAAGCCTTGTGAGTGGATTTGGTCGACAGAAACTGAAAGAAGCCTGTCGTATATACACATAGGAGTGGCTGTGTGGTAAGTAGCTTGCTTACCAACCACATGGTTCTGGGTTCAGTCCCACTGCGTGGCATCTTGGGCAAGTGTCTTCTGCTATAGCCTCGGGCCGACCAAAGCCTTGTGAGTGGATTTGGTAGACGGAAACTGAAAGAAGCCTGTCGTATATATGTATATATATATATGTGTGTGTGTGTTTGTATGTATGTGTTTGTCCCCCTAGCATTGCTTGACAACCAATGCTGGTGTGTTTATGTCCCCGTCACTTAGCGGTTCGGCAAAAGAGACCGACTGAATAAGTCAAATGACTGAAACAAATAAAAGAGAGTAAAGAGAGTATTAAATATGTACCTTCCCTCTACTTACCAGGTTATACTTGTACTTGTGGCAACATTCACCTGTGCAGGTTGAGTCGGCTTCTTCTACTCATGGAAGAAGTTTCGTGGGAATATGTGGATTTCACAAGCGGTTCCCAACAATCCCACATGTAGAGACACCCTATTTGCTGCAGATTGTCCGCAGACGCAGGGGCAGAATGACCGAGGAGCCGCCGATTGCCGAAACAGACACTCCGAGGATTTTCACCAGAGCCCCGTCTGCCGGGTTGTGGCCCTAATACCACTCGGTGTCAGACCAATCTGCCTTGGATGGCCCCTACCAGGAACCGAAGTTCCCCGACAGCATAGCTCTGACACTACCCATTGCTAGCGTCCCGGGTTGTGACCCTAATACCACTCGGTGTCAGACCAATCTGCCTCAGGTGGCTCCTACCAGGAACCGAAGTTCCCCGACAGCATAGTTCTGACACTACCCATTGCTAGCGTCCCGGGTTGTGACCCTAATACCACTCGGTGTCAGACCAATCTGCCTCGGGTGGCCCTACCAGGAACCGAAGTTCCCGACGGCATAGCTCTGACACTACCCGTTGCTAGCGTTCCGGGTTGTGGCCCTAATATCACTCGGTGTCAGACCAATCCGCCTTGGGTGGCCCCTACCAGGAACCGAAGTTCCCGACAGCATAGTTCTGACACTACCCATTGCTAGCGTCCCGGGTTGTGGCCCTAATACCACTCGGTGTCAGACCAATCCGCCTTGGGTGGCCCTACCAGGAACCGAAGTTCCCGACGGCATAGCTCTGACACTACCCGTTGCCACCACAGGGAGGAGGGGATGGACTTTGGGGTATAGCAATTAATGAATTACAATTAATGAATTAATGAATTACAATTGGGGTATAGCAATTAATGAATTACAATTTGATTAATTAATTGTATCAGGGTGTCATAATAGTTAGTGGCGTGGCAGGTGTTGTAACAACACATCGTTGCATTCATTTGTTGGTGAGTCCCTATTTGTCCTGCTGGGTGACTCCTTTGCCCCATCCAGGAGACAACCCTTAAACCCATGGGTTTGTTTGGGGTTTTCATAGCTGGTGAGGGTTTTACAAGGTCAAACTACAAATCCTACTTCAACTTCTTTTAGGGACCTTTTAAAATAAGCAAAGGAAAAAAAATGTACAATTAAGCACAGGAGTGGGTGTGTGGTAAGTAGCTTGCTTACGGACCACATGGTTCCGGGTTCAGTCCCACTGCGTAGCACCTTGGGCAAGTGTCTTCTACTATAGCCTTGGGCCGACCAAAACCTTGTGAGTGGATTTTGTAGACGGAAACTGAAAGAAGCCCATCGTATATACACATAGGAGTGGCTGTGTGGTAAGTAGCTTGCTTACCGACCACATGGTTCCGGGTTCAGTCCTACTGCATGGCACCTTGGGCAAGTGTTTTCTATTATAGCCTCGGGCAGACCAAAGCCTTGTGAGTAGATTTGGTAGACGGAAACTGAAAGAAGCCTGTTGTTTATATATATGTATACATATATGTGTGTATGTCTGTGTTTGTTCCTCCCACCGTCGTTGGTGTGTTTACATCCCCCTAACTTAGCGGTTTCGGCAAAAGAGAGCGATATAATAAATACTAGGCTTACAAAGAATAAGTCACAGTCAAATGACCGAAACAAGTAAAACAATAAGAGAATATATATATATATATAATATATATATATATATATATAATACAGTGTACATTTAAACACATCAAGAGGTATCCATCATAGGACTCCCTTACGCTAGAAAGAACTGCTAAAGTTCAAACATTGTTTATATTTTTCATTCCCTTCGAGATTTTATCCCTAATTAGTGGTTTGAACTTTAGCTGTTCTTTCTAGCGTAAAGGAGTCCTATGATGGATACCTCTTGATGTGTTTAAATGTACACTGTATTTTATTTATATGAATAATATATAGTCTATTGACTAATTTTTCTATACACTAGGCCACTGGTAGTAAAAATTTCTAAAATCTTCATTACTCTGATATTATTAATTATGTATATATGTGTGTGTATATATATGGAGTGGCTGTGTGGTAAGTAGCTTGCTAACCAACCACATTGTTCCGGGTTCAGTCCCACTGCGTGGCATCTTGGGCAAGTGTCTTCTGCTATAGCCCCGGGCCGACCAATGCCTTGTGAGTGGATTTGGTAGACGGAAACTGAAA
The DNA here is from genome assembly GCF_006345805.1 of Octopus sinensis. Taxonomy (NCBI): domain Eukaryota; kingdom Metazoa; phylum Mollusca; class Cephalopoda; order Octopoda; family Octopodidae; genus Octopus; species Octopus sinensis. Next base: position 60,025 of record NW_021833924.1, on the reverse strand, counting down.
GAAGCCTGTCGTATATATGTATATATATATATATATGTATGTGTGTGTTTGTCCCCCTAGCATTGCTTGACAACCGATGCTGGTGTGTTTATGTCCCCGTCACTTAGCGGTTCGGCAAAAGAGACCGATAGAATAAGTACTGGGCTTACAAAAGAATAAGTCCCGGGGTCGAGCTGCTCGATTAAAGGCGGTGCTCCAGCATGGCCGCAGTCAAATGACTGAAACAAGTAAAAGAGAGTAATATATATATATATATATATATATATAAAATATTATTAGAGACAAAACCACTATTTTGCAAAACAAACAAGGAAAGACTTAATCAATACATAAAATTTTAATAAATAGTCAAAAAAACCGCCCTACACATTGTTTCTTGTCTTGATAGACAATCTTCAGGTGGACTTCCAATAAGTCAGTTTCAAATTAATTTGAAACTGACTTATTGGAAGTCCACCTGAAGATTGTCTATCAAGACAAGAAACAATTGTAGTGGCGGTTTTTTTGACTATTATTAAAATTTTATGTATTGATTAAGTCTTTCCTTGTTTGTTTTGCAAAATAGTGGTTTTGTCTCTAATAATATTTTATAATATTACTATAAAATTGGATTTAATCCTAAATCTGATTTTTTCCCTGTAAATTTGGATTTATCCCTAATATTTATTATATATATATATATTATATATATATTTTTACTTATTTCAGTCATTTCACTGCGGCCATGCTGGAGCACCACCTTTAGTCGAGCAAATCGACCCCGGGACTTATTCTTTGTAAGCCCAGTACTTATTCTATCGGTCTCTTTTGCCGAACCGCTAAGTGACGGGGACATAAACACACCAGCATCGGTTGTCAAGCAATGCTAGGGGTACAAACACAGACACACAAACACACACACACATATATATATATATATATATATACATATATACGACAGGCTTCATTCAGTTTCCGTCTACCAAATCCACTCACAAGGCATTGGTCGGCCCGGGGCTATAGCAGAAGACACTTGCCCAAGATGCCACACAGTGGGACAGAACCCGGAACCATGTGGCTGGTTAGCAAGCTACTTACCACACAGCCACTCCTGCGCCTATACATATATATATATATATTATATAAAAAAAAGATATATATATGTATTACTTGACAACCAATGCTGGTGTGTTTACATCCACGTAACTTAGCACTTCAGCAAAAGAGACCGATAGCTTAAGTACTAGGCTTACAAAGACTAACTTCTGGGGTCGATTTGTTCAGCTAAAGGCAGTGCTCCAGCATGGCCACAGTCAAATGACTGAAACAAATAAAAGAACAAAAGCATTAAATATATAGTCTTCACTGTATTTACCCAGGTATAGTAATGAACGATTTGATTAATTAATTAATTGAATTAATTAGTCATAGTAGCACTATGAGGGCATGCACTGTAACAGTGTGTTGCTGCATCTATGGCCCTTTTGGCGATGACCCCTTTGCACCACTTGGGTAACAATCCTCCAATTCGTGGGTCTGTTTGGGTAATCGTTGCTGGTGAGAGTTTCAAAGGGTTGGAGTTCAAATCCTACCCCAACCTTTGTTAGTTGTTTTTTACAAGGGGCCGAATAAAAACTGGGTAAGTGGCATTAAATATTAGTCTTCACTGTACTTACCCAGGTATAGTAATTAATAAATTTCACTTTGATTAATTGCATAATTTGATTTTACAGCAGCAGCAGCAGCCGTTCAAGAATTTGGACCTGGAGATCTCCATTTCTAGCAACTTCGAGGGGCCACCTCCCAGTGGTGTCGGGCGTCAACGAAGAGCCCTCAACTACAACAAGACGACCAAAGTTTTTTTTTCCAAGGTCTGGGGTCTCCTGACTCTAAGCCCTAGACCATCACCCTTAACCGTCTTGTTGCTTAACAATAACAACAGCAGCAGTAGTAGTAGAAGTAGTAGTAGTTGTAGTAGTACAGGAGTATGCCCTGTAACAGCTCTGAGTACAATTGACTTGTTTTCATAAGTTTTGAATTAAAATCTTCCACCAAACCTTAGTCACAATTTATGTTCCTAACACTAGCTTAATGATAACTAAGTTATTTTACTAAATTCTTTATATTTAAAATTAATTGAAAGAAACACAGAGCATCTCAACAGAAATATGGTGACAATAGGGTTAAAATATATAATAGAGAAACAATTCTTAACCCTATTGATACCAACCCTGTTGAAACCACTTCTGGCTCTGTAGTACAAATGTCTTGTTTTCATAAGTTTTGAATTAAAATCTTCCACCAAACCTTAGTCACAATTTATGTTCCTAACACTAACTTAATGATAACTAACTTATTTTACTAAATTCTTTGTTATATTTAAAATTAATTGAAAGAAACACAGAACATCTCAACAGAAATATGGTAACAAAAGGGTTAAAATATATAATAGAGAAACAATTCTTAACCTTTTGATACGAACCTGGCTGAAACCACCTCTCTGCTCTGTAGTACAAATGTCTTGTTTTCATAAGTTTTGAATTAAAATCTCCCACCAAACCTTAGTCACAATTTATGTTCCTAACACTAGCTTAACGATAACTAAGTTATTTTACTAAATTCTTTGTTATATTTAAAATTAATTGAAAGAAACACAGAACATCTCAACAGAAATATGGTAACAAAAGGGTTAAAATATATAATAGAGAAACAATTCTTAACCCTTTTGATACGAACCTGGCTGAAACCACCTCTGGCTCTGTAGTACAAATGTCTTGTTTTCATAAGTTCTGAATTAAAATCTTCCACCAAACCTTAGTCACAATTTATGTTCCTAACACTAGCTTAATGATAACTAACTTATTTTACTAAATTCTTTGTTATATTTAAAATTAATTGAAAGAAACACAGAACATCTCAACAGAAATATGGTAACAAAAGGGTTAAAATATATAATAGAGAAACAATTCTTAACCCTTTTGATACGAACCTGGCTGAAACCACCTCTGGCTCTGTAGTACAAATGTCTTGTTTTCATAAGTTTTGAATTAAAATCTTCCACCAAACCTTAGTCACAATTAATGTTCCTAACACTAGCTTAATGATAACTAACTTATTTTACTAAATTCTTTGTTATATTTAAAATTAATTGAAAGAAACACAGAACATCTCAACAGAAATATGGTAACAAAAGGGTTAAAATATATAATAGAGAAACAATTCTTAACCCTTTTGATACGAACCTGGCTGAAACCACCTCTGGCTCTGTAGTACAAATGTCTTGTTTTCATAAGTTTTGAATTAAAATCTTCCACCAAACCTTAGTCACAATTAATGTTCCTAACACTAGCTTAATGATAACTAACTTATTTTACTAAATTCTTTGTTATATTTAAAATTAATTGAAAGAAACACAGAACATCTCAACAGAAATATGGTAACAAAAGGGTTAAAATATATAATAGAGAAACAATTCTTAACCCTTTTGATACGAACCTGGCTGAAACCACCTCTGGCTCTGTAGTACAAATGTCTTGTTTTCATAAGTTTTGAATTAAAATCTTCCACCAAACCTTAGTCACAATTTATGTTCCTAACACTAGCTTAACGATAACTAAGTTATTTTACTAAATTCTTTGTTATATTTAAAATTAATTGAAAGAAACACAAGAACATCTCAACAGAAATATGGTAACAAAAGGGTTAAAATATATAATAGAGAAACAATTCTTAACCCTTTTGATACGAACCTGGCTGAAACCACCTCTGGCTCTGTAGTACAAATGTCTTGTTTTCATAAGTTTTGAATTAAAATCTTCCACCAAACCTTAGTCACAATTTATGTTCCTAACACTAGCTTAACGATAACTAACTTATTTTACTAAATTCTTTGTTATATTTAAAATTAATTGAAAGAAACACAGAACATCTCAACAGAAATATGGTAACAAAAGGGTTAAAATATATAATAGAGAAACAATTCTTAACCCTTTGGATGCCAACCGGGCTGAAACCACCTCTGGCTCTGTAGTACAAATGTCTTGTTTTCATAAGTTCTGAATTAAAATCTTCCACCAAACCTTAGTCACAATTTATGTTCCTAACACTAGCTTAACAATAACTAAGTTATTTTACTAAATTCTTTGTTATATTTAAAATTAATTGAAAGAAACACAGAGCATCTCAACAGAAATATGGTAACAAAGGGGTTAAAATATATAATAGAGAAACAATTCTTAACCCTTTTGATACCAACCTGGCTGAAACCACCTCTGGCTCTGTAGTACAAATGTCTTGTTTTCATAAGCTTTGAATTAAAATCTTCCACCAAACCTTAGTCACAATTTATGTTCCTAACACTAGCTTAATATTTTACTAAATTCTTTGTTATATTTAAAATTAATTGAAAGAAACACAGAGCATCTCAACAGAAATATGGTAACAAAGGGGTTAAAATATATAATAGAGAAACAATTCTTAACCCTTTTGATACCAACCTGGCTGAAACCACCTCTGGCTCTGTAGTACAAATGTCTTGTTTTCATAAGCTTTGAATTAAAATCTTCCACCAAACCTTAGTCACAATTTATGTTCCTAACACTAGCTTAATATTTTACTAAATTCTTTGTTATATTAAAATTAATTGAAAGAAACACAGAGCATCTCAACAGAAATATGGTAACAAAGGGTTAATATATAATAGAAAAACAATTCTTAACCCTTTTGATACGAACCTGGCTGAAACCACCTCTGGCTCTGTAGTACAAATGTCTTGTTTTCATAGTTTTGAATTAAAATCTTCCACCAAACCTTAGTCACAATTTATGTTCCTAACACTAGCTTAATAATAATGAAGTTATTTTACTAAATTCTTTGTTATATTTAAAATTAATTGAAAGAAACACAGAACATCTCAACAGAAATATGGTAACAAAAGGGTTAAAATATATAATAGAGAAACAATTCTTAACCCTTTTGATACGAACCTGGCTGAAACCACCTCTGGCTCTGTAGTACAAATGTCTTGTTTTCATAAGTTTTGAATTAAAATCTTCCACCAAACCTTAGTCACAATTTATGTTCCTAACACTAGCTTAATATTTTACTAAATTCTTTGTATATTAAAATTAATTGAAAGAAACACAGAGCATCTCAACAGAAATATGGTAAAAAAGGGGTTAAAATATATAATAGAGAAACAATTCTTAACCCTTTTGATACGAACCGGCTGGTGAAACCACCTCTGGCTCTGTAGTACAAATGTCTTGTTTTCATAAGTTTTGAATTAAAATCTTCCACCAAACCTTAGTCACAATTTATGTTCCTAAACTAGCTTAATATTTTACTAAATTCGTTGTTTGTATATTAAAATTAATTGAAAGAAACACAGAGCATCTCAACAGAAATATGGTAACAAAGGGGTTAAAATATATAATAGAGAAACAATTCTTAACCCTTTTGATACCAACCTGGCTGAAACTGGCTCTGTAGTACAAATGTCTTGTTTCCATAAGCTTTGAATTCAAATCTTCCACCAAACCTTAGTCACAATTTATGTTCCTAACACTAGCTTAATGATAACTAAGTTATTTTACTAAATTCTTTGTTATATTTAAAATTAATTGAAAGAAACACAGAACATCTCAACAGAAATATGGTAACAAAGGGGTTAAAATATATAATAGAGAAACAATTCTTAACCCTTTTGATACGAACCTGGCTGAAACCACCTCTGGCTCTGTAGTACAAATGTCTTGTTTTCATAAGTTTTGAATTAAAATCTCCCACCAAACCTTAGTCACAATTTATGTTCCTAACACTAGCTTAATGATAACTAAGTTAGTTTACTAAATTCTTTTGTTATATTTAAAATTAATCAGGATGGCCGAGCGGTCTAAGGCACCAGACTCAAGGAGCATAGTGGGTTCGAATCCCACTTCTGACAGATAATTTTTTGCGCCACATTGACTGGCTTCCGTGCCGGTGGCACATAAAAAACACCAATCCGATCGTGGCTGTTGCCAGCCTCGCCTGAAACGTAAAAAGCACCCACTACACTCACGGAGTGGTTGGCATTAGGAAGGGCATCCAGCTGTAGAAACACTGCCAGATCAGACTGGAGCCTGGTGCAGCCTCCTGGCTTCCCAGATCCCCGGTCGAACCGTCCAACCCATGCTAGCATGGAAAACGGACATTAAACGATGATAGGCGACGAGCTGGCAGAAACGTTAGCACACCGGGCGAAATGCTTAGCGGTATTGCGTCTGTCGTTGCGTTCTGTGTTCAAATTCCGCCGAGGTCGACTTTGCCTTTCATCCTTTCGGGGTCGATAAATTAAGTACCAGTTACGCACTGGGGTTGATGTAATCGACTTAATCCGTTTGTCTGTCCTTGTTTGTCCCCTCTATGTTTAGCCCCTTGTGGGTAGTAAAGAAATATATATATATATATATATATATATATATATATATATATATATGTAGCACCCACTACATTCATGGAGTGGTTGGCATTAGGAAGGGCATCCAGCTGTAGAAACACTGCCAGATCAGACTGGAGCCTGGTGCAGCCTCCTGGCTTCCCAGATCCCCAGTTGAACCGTCCAACCCATGCTAGCATGGAAAATGGACATTAAACGATGATGAGATATATATATATGTAGCACCCACTACATTCATGGAGTGGTTGGCATTAGGAAGGGCATCCAGCTGTAGAAACACTGCCAGATCAGACTGGAGCCTGGTGCAGCCTCCTGGCTTCCCAGATCCCCAGTTGAACCGTCCAACCCATGCTAGCATGGAAAATGGACATTAAACGATGATGAGATATATATATATGTAGCACCCACTACATTCATGGAGTGGTTGGCATTAGGAAGGGCATCCAGCTGTAGAAACACTGCCAGATCAGACTGGAGCCTGGTGCAGCCTCCTGGCTTCCCAGATCCCTGGTCGAACCGTCCAACCCATGCTAGCATGGAAAGGGGACGTTAAACGATGATGATGATGAAAGAAACACAGAACATCTCCACAGAAATATGGTGACAAAAGGGTTAACGTCCACTTTTCGAGATACAGTTTGTTGAGGCAGATTTTCTGCAGATGGTTGCCTTTCCTGTAACCAACCCTTACGTTTCCAAGGGAGGTAATAAATATCACCCCATGGCCAGACATGTTTTCACGGAAGACTGGAAATGAAGGACACCACTTGAAGATGGTAGCACGTTTTTTTTTCTTCTATTACTTGTCTCAGTCCTTAGACTGCGGCCATGCTGGAGCACCAGATTGATGAAATTTTAGTTGAATCAATCACCCCCAATATTTATTTTAATTATGTTTGGTCCCTATTCTAGGGGTCTTTTTTTTTTGCTGAACTGAGTTACAGAGATGTAAACACACCAACACCGGTTGTCAAGCAATGATGCGGGGTTTGTTGATTTGTTTGTTCCTTCTCGAGCCACGCCTGGCCCTTAAGGGCCGGTTTCCTGGTTTCCTTGGCGTATAGGTTCCCCACCTGGACGGGACGCCGGTCCGTCGCAGGTGAGCTGCAAGATGGAGGAAGAAAGAGTGAGAGAAAGTTGGGGCAAAAGAGTCAGCAGAAGTTTCGCCATTACCTTCTGCCGGAGCCGCGTGGAGCTTAGGTGTTTTCGCTCATAAACACCCACGATCCCTCGACTGCGAGTCCACTACACTAACCACTATGCCATGATGTGGGGGTGGGCACAAACACAGACACAAAGACACACTCACATATATATATGACAGGCTTCTTTCAGTTTCCATCTGTCAAATCCACTCATAAGGCTTTAGTCATCCCGAGACTATAGCAGAAGATACCTGCCCAAGATGCAATGGAGTGGGACTGAACCCAGAACCATGTAGTTGGTAAACAAGCTTCTTACCACTCAACCACACCTGCACCTATATATTATTACCCTATTTTATTATGTTTAAATATCTATATATATAAAACTGTAGTTGTGTGAGTGTCTGTCCCCTTCGATTTAGATTCCTAACTACTCCCACATTTTGCGGTGCAGTTTAACCAAATTTGGGTATCTTATAGTCGTCATTCATATCGAGCCCGTCTGGGTATTAGCGCGCGTCTACGATGAGTCTATGATTTAAAAAATAATTTAACATCATTTTTTATTCCATTTTAATGCATAATCTTTCATGTGTCGATGGCGGCGGAGTTGGCGTCCACGGTCACACCTGCACCTGTTTGCTTCTCCCCCTTCTTCCCTCCCTCGTGAAGCTGTGGGGAAGGGAGTGTAAAGAAATCAACGTCATAATGCGTTGTCAAGGAGACCAGCGTTCTTTTAGAACAACGACTTCATGGCTTGAAGACACCAAAACAGAAATGGCTAAGAAAGCCCGAATTGGCATCTATAAGGGAAGTAACTCTCTAAAAATGCTTATATAGTTATTTCCCTTACAAACCCGAGCGACGCCGGGCGATACTGCTAGTTGTTTGATAAATTTGTTCAAAATTTTTACCGGCATCTTCTATGTTGCCGGGTATGATTTGCGTCTGCGGAGAGGTTTGAAAAGTTAGGATTTACAAACCGTTAGATCTACATGTGGATCTAACAGTCTGTACGTCAGGATTATGAATGCTGTCCCACTGAAGAAACTGGCCTTCGCAAATATTTTTTTGCTGGAAATAGTTAGAAACCGTCAGTCTGGGATATAGTTGAGATGGTAAATGTTTTTAACTTTCATTCCTTTCGTGAATTTATCCCTTTTTTGTGTTCTAGCACAATGCTCCCTTATTTGGAAGCCTTTTATTGTATTTCTATATGAATAATATATAGTCTAATGACTAATTCGTTTTTTGTGCTAGGCTACTGGTAATAATAATTTATTATTACCCAATTTTATTAGATATATGACGTAGTCAGTCCACCTGTGCATACCTTCCTTCTTGTGACACTTGTGAAGACCTGTTGAGGCAAGTGAAAATCAAATCAAATCAAAATAGATGAACATCAATGGAATTTGTATCTTTGTGGTACCAGTGCCGGTGGCACACAAGAAAACCATCCGAACGTGGCCGTAGCCAGTACCGCATCGACTGGCCTCCGTCAATGGAATTTGTATCTTTGTGGTACCAGTGCCGGTGGCACACAAGAAAACCATCCGATCGTGGCCATTCGCCAGCCTCATCTGGCACCTGTGTTGGTGGCACATAAAAACACCATCCGAGCATGGCCGTCTGCCAGCCTCGTCTGGCACCTGTGTCAGTGGCACATAAAAAACACCATCCGAGCGTGGCCGTTCGCCAGCCTCGTCTGGCACCTGTGTCGGTGGCACATAAAATCACCCACTACACTCTCGGAGTGGTTGGCGTTAGGAAGGGCATCCAGCTGTAGAAACACTGCCAGATCTGACTGGCCTGGTGCAGCCTTCGGGCTCCCCAGACCCCAGTTGAACCGTCCAACCCATGCTAGCATGGAAAGCGGATGTTAAATGATGATATATATATACACACACACACACACGATGGGCTTCTTTCAATTTCTGTCTACCAAATCCACTCACAAGGCTTTGGTTGGCCTGAGGTCACAGAAAATACTTGCTTAAGGTGCACTGAAGTAGGATTGAACCCAGAACCAATGCAGGAGCTATGATAAAATGCTTAAAATGCTTACAGTGCATTCTGTAAGGTTGCTGATGGTAGGAAGGCCTGTAGAAACCCTGCCAAATGAAACCTGCTGCGCTTGAGGAGGCCTATTGAGTCAAGTACATCAACTGGAAATTGTAGTTGTGATACCTGTGCCGGTGCCACGTAAAAAGCACCAACCGATCGTGGCTGCTGCCAGCCTCCCCTGGCACCTGTGCCGGTGGCATGTAAAAAGCACCCACTACCCTCACGGAGTGGTTGGCGTTAGGAAGAAAATCCAGCAGTAGAAACACTGTCAGATCGAGTTTGGAGCCTGGTGCAGCCTCCTGGCTTCCCAGACCCCGGTCGAACCGTCCAACCCATTCGACCGTTCGACCGTGGTCGAGACAATGGAATTTACTATGTTACGCCAGACTTCACTGTCCATCATAGCATTACGGAGGTCCTGTTGCTGGATGCCTGTATCCCTGGAGATTACATCAGGGTAGGAGAGTGTGCACCCTCAGGTATTGCGAGTAGATGGCTTCCAGAGGAGAAGAGTAGAAATTACTTCTTTTTCAGCTCTACAACAATGTCCAGTAAACTGGACTCTCCTACCCTTCACAAGAGATGACACAGGTGGTAGTTTCCCATATATTTGCATTTTGGTTGGATGGCACTTCCACAAGAGATTTTGAGCTCTCATAAGGAGGCGAGTGTAGGTTCCATCCAACCGCCTCTCAAGCTTCTTTGATAACGTCCAGGTTTCTGAGCCATATAGTAGAATTGGTTCGACTGTGGCTTTGAATATTTCAAGTTTGAAGTCCCTACTTAGATTTGATGACCAGATCTTATGCATGTCCAACCCATCCTAGCATGGAGAATGGATGTTAAACGATGATGAGATGATATATATATATATATATATATATACACACATACATACAGATATATATATATATATAGTACAGATAAAGGGTGAAATATAATTAATTTAATAAAATCAACAAATTTCACCAAGTAATTTTTCGGTATGGAAAAGGACCATATTCGGTAAAATTATATCTAATTATAACAATGAGGGTCTTTGCAACAAGTTGCTAGACCACATACCGAAAGAATTAGAAATAGCAGCCAGAGGACTGTATTTTTCTTTTACTGTTATTTCTTTTGTAGTAAAAGAAATAACAGTCCTCTGGCTGCTATTTCTAATACTTTTGGTATGTGGTCTAACAACTTGTTGCAAAGACCCTCTTTGTTATAATTAGATATTATATATATATATATATATATATATATATATATATATATAACACGCATTGAGTCGAACCAGGGGCAGCTGATGAAGGGCAATTTCCTTGTATTGTTTGTCCTGTACTCTGTTTTTTCGTTGTTGAAAAAAAGTCCGTTTCCTTGTTTGATTTTATGTTTTTGTTTCGCGTCGTGTTCTACGTTTATTTGTGGTGTCCTGTACTCATATATATACATATATGCATGTATATATACATGTAGATGTAAGTATGTACATATATGTATGTATGTATACAGTATATATTTTATTTATTTATTATATATATATATATATATTATATATATATATATTATATATATATATCAGTAATAATATAGGGTGAAATTAATTAATTTGGAATAATCATTAATTTCACCAAGCAGATTTCGGCATGTAAAAGCCTCATTCGAGGAAAGTTTAAGTAATACTAATTAAGGTTTAGCAACGATTTGCCTCACCACACACCGAATTTAGAAATAGCAGTCAAAGAGTTATAGCTATTCTTTCTACTAAAAGGGAGATCTCAATGTGGTTTTACTGAGATCTCCCTTTCAGTAGAAAGAATAGCTATAACTCTTTGACTGCTATTTCTAAATTCGGTGTGTGGTGAGGCAAATCATTGCTAAACCCTTAATTAGTATATATATATATATGTATATAGTAAAAAGGGTAATAAAATAAATTATTATTACCAGTGATCTAGCACAAAAGACTAATTAGCCATTAGACTATATGTTATTCATATATAAGTACATTAAAAGGCCTCTAAAAGAAGAAGCAAGTACTAGATACACAAAAAGTGGATAAATTCAATGAAATGAAAATCAAAAACGTTTACAAACTCGGCTCATCTTATACTGCAGTTTTTGTGTATCTAGTACTTGCTTCTTCTTTTAGAGGCCTTTTAATATATATATATACACACATACATACATACATACAGATATATATATATACATAGCCATCATCCATGCAGCCACATTTCCCTCCTAAAACACCAACATCCTCTCTCACATTCTGTCGGGCAACGCAAGACTTTTCAAGCTTTTAATCCTTACACTGCAGAACATTGGCACATAAGAAGCACCATTCAAGCGTGGTCATTGCCAGTGCTACCTGACCGGCCCCTGCACAAGTGGCACAGAGAAAGCACCATTTGAGCGTGATTGATGCCACTACTACCTGGTTGGCCCTTGTGCCAGTGGCACATAAAAAGCACCCACTACACTCTGTAGTTGGCTTTAGGAGGGGCATCCAGCTGTAGAATCTCTGCTAGATCAGACTGGAGCCTGGTGCAGCCTCCTGGCTTCCCAGACCCTGGTCAACTGGTTAAGGTCAAACAACTGACAAGCAAATCTGTGGTATTGAGCAGAATATTTGCTGTAGCCCATCTTTTATACCAAGACAAAACAATGTACATGATAACACTTCCAGTCAGTTAAGATCAGAAGCCATGAGAGCCACTGCCTGGTACTGCATCAGGGCATTTATTATTATTATTATTATTATCATTATTATTATTATTATCATTATCATTATCATTATTATCATTATTATTATTATTATTATTGAGTGAGAGAGCAGTTCATGCCATCAAAGTGACACTTGGGTAAAATATACGAAGCCCAGTATACCCATCATGACTACCCGTC
>NW_021833924.1:20000-32500 GCF_006345805.1 Octopus sinensis | reverse complement strand
TGGACTCTTCTACCTTTCACAAGAGATGATATAGGTGGTAGTTTCCCATATATTTGTACTTTGGTTGGATGACGCTTTTATGAGAGATTTTGAGCTCTCATAAGGAGGCGAGTGTAGGTTCCATCCAACTGCCTCTCAAGCTTCTTTGATAATGTCCAGGTTTCTGAGCCATATAGTAGAATTGGTTTGACTGTGGCTTTGAAGATTTCAAGTTTGAAGTCTCTACTTAGATTTGATGACCAGATCTTATGCATGTTATTACAGGCTGACCAGGCCATACCCTTTCTAGTTAGAAAATCTTTTCCATGCCTGGCTCATAAGGGCCGGTTTCCTGGTTTCTTGGCGTATAGGTTCCCCACCTGGATGGGACGCCGGTCCGTCACAGGTGAGCTGCAAGATGCAGGAGGAAAGAGTGAGAGAAAGTTGTGGCGAAAGAGTCAGCAGAAGTTCGCCATTACCTTCTGCCGGAGCCACATGGGGCTTAGGTGTTTCGCTCATAAACACACACAACACCCGGTCTGAGATTCGAACCTGCGATCCCTTGACCGCAAGTCCGCTTCTCTAACCACTAGGCCATGTGCCTCCACAAATAAATGCACCCTTTTAAAGCCAACTCGGGCTCATAAGGGCCGGTTTCCCGGTTTCTTGGCGTATAGGTTCCCCACCTGGACGGGACGCCGGTCCATCACAGGTGAGCTGCAAGATGCAAGAGGAAAGAGTGAGAGAGTGAGAGAAAGTTGTGGCAAAAGAGTCAGCAGAAGTTCACCATTACCTTCTGTCAGAACCGCATGGAGCTTAGGTGTTTTCACTCATAAACACACACATTACCCGGTCTGAGATTCGAACCTGCGATCTCTCGACGCGAGTCCGCTGCTCTAACCACTAGGCCATGTTCCTCCACAAGATGCAGGAGAAAGAGTGAGAGAAAGCTGTGACTGTGGAGGTGCGTGGCTCAGTGGTTAGAGTGTCAGCATCATGATCGTAAGATTGTGGTTTCGATTCCTGGACCGGGCGACGTGTTGTGTTCTTGAGCAAGACACTTCATTTCACGTTGCTCCAGTCCACTCAGCTGGCAAAAATGAGTAACGCTGCGATGGACTGGTGTCCCGTCCAGCTGGGGAACACATACGCCATAGAAACCATGAAACCAGGCCCATGAGCCTGGCTAGGCTTTAAAAGGGTGCATTTATTATTAGTGGAGGCACATGGCCTAGTGGTTAGAGCAGTGAGCTCATGGTCGAGGAATTGCGGGTTCGAATCTCAGACTGGGCGATGTGTGTGTTTTGCTCAAGAACACAACGCGTCGCCCGGTCTAGGAATCGAAACCACAATTTTACGATCATGATGCTGACACTCTATAACCACTACGCCACGTGCCTCCACATTCACTTTGGTGAGTGGAGAAAAAGCAACTTCTGGAGTTTATCAAGAACATATATACCTTAATATAAATATATCCTTTTAGGATTTAAAATGGCCAGGTCTGGTCCCTTGTACCAACCCTTCAATGTCATTCGAAGCTATGAGATAATCCATGATTGATTACTCTTTTACTTGTTTCAGTCACTTGACCGCGGCCATGCTGGAGCACCGCGTTTAGTCGAGCAAATCGCGCCCCCAGGACTTATTCTTTGTAAGCCTAGTACTTTATTCTATCGGTCTCTTTTGCTGAACCGCTAAGTTACAGGGACGTAAACACACCAGCATCAGTTGTCAAGCGATGTTGGTGGGGACAAACACAGACACACACAAACACACACACACACACACACACACACACACATAATATATCCAAAATAAGCAACAAGAATATCTTCGGTAATTTGGTACGATCGTTTCACGCTACATCATTTTATTAATGGGAAACCTCTATAAATGGCTGATGATTGCTCAACATTTTAAAACTTGTAATACTTACAATGTTTAATAAAATGATGTAGCGTGAAACGATCGTACCAAATTACTGAAGATATTCTTGTTGCTTATTTTGATTATAGTCACTTCATGGATTTATATAGATAACACCATACAAAATTCTGGTGCATCTAACTTTAGTACCATCCATGCTAGCATGGGTTGGACGGTACAACCGGGGATCTGGGAAGCCAGAAGGCTGCACCAGGCTCCGGTCTTATCTGGCAAAGTTTCTACAACTGGATGCCCTTCCTAACGCCAACAACTCCGTAAGTGTAGTGGGTGCTTTTTACGTGCCACCTGCACTGGTGCCAGGCGAGGCTGGCATCGGCCACGGTCGGATTGGTGCATTTTATGGGAGCCAGTCAAGGCGGCACTGGCTTCGGCTACATATATATATATATATATATATATATATACGACAGGCTTCTTTCAGTTTCCGTCTACCAAATCCACTCACAAGGCTTCGGTCGGCCCAAGGCTATATTAGAAGACACTTGCCCAAGGTGCCACGCAGTGGGACTGAACCCAGGACCATGGGGTTGGTAAACAATCTACTTACCACACAGCCACTCCTGCACCTAGGCAAAATTTTATTCAGAATTTGAAACTGGTTGTCTACAAATATAGTCAATTTGGAGAAAAAAAGTCTTGCCATCGTGAAATGTGTGGAAAATATTTGACTAAGAATTAGAAACTAGATATTTATAGACATAGTTATGCTAGAGAAGAGTCCTTATCTGTGTGAAGTATTTGGGAAATCTTTCATTATAAACTTAAAGCTGGTTATCTATAAACGTGTTTGGAGAAAAAAAAAACCCTTATCACTGTGCAGTATCTAGTACAGTCTTTCAGTAAGATTCAAAACTGGGGATCTACAAATATTGGCATTGGAGAAATTCCTTGAATTTGTGAAATTTGCGAGGAATATTTCTTCAAGAATTTTAAACTTGTTATCTACAAACCTTATAAAATTTTTAAAAAACTTTAAATTTGTGAAATGTATGGGAAATATCTCATTATGAATTTTAAACTAGTTATCAACAAATCTTCTACTATAGCCTCGGGCCGACCGAAGCCTTGTGAGTGGATTTGGCAGACGAAAAACTGAAAGAAGCTTGTCATATATATATGTATGTATTATATATATATATTATATATATATAATATATATAGATAGAGAGAGAGAGAGAGAGAGAGAGAGGAGAGAAGAGTGAAAGATGCAGGAGTGGCTGTGTGGTAAGTAGATTGCTTCCCAACCACATGGTTACAGGTTCGGTCCCACTGTGTGGCACCTTGGGTAAGTGTTTTCTACTATAGCATCAGGCTAACCAAAGCCTTGTGAGTGGATTTGGTAGATGGAAACTGAACGAAGCCCATAGTATATATCATCATCATCATCGTTTAATGTCCGTTTTCCATGCTAGCATGGGTTGGACAGTTCGACCGGGGTCTGGGAAGCCAGGAGGTTGCGCCAAGCTCCAGTCTGATTCTACAGCTGGATGCCCTTCCTAACATCATCATTGTCATCATTGTTTGACCGTGGTCGAGACAATGGAATTTACCATACTACGCCAGACTTCACAGTCGTCATAGCATTACGGAGGTACTGTTGCTGGATGCCTGTATCCCTGGAGATTACATCAGCGTAGGAGAGTGTGCGCCCTCTGGTATCATGAGCAGCTGGCTTCTAGAGGAGAAGAGTAGAAATTGCCTCGTTTTAAGTTCTACAACAATGTCCAGCAAACTGGACTCTTCTACCTTTCACAAGAGATGACACAGGTGGTAGTTTCCCATATATTTGCATTTTGGTTGGATGACGCTTCCGTGAGTGTAGTGGGTGCTTTTTACGTGCCACTGGCACAGGTGTCACAACTACAATTTCCATTTGATTTTTATTTTGATGTTGAAGTACTTGACTCAATGGGTCTCCTCAAGCACAGCAGGCTGTCCTGTGATCCAAGGCACTTTGGATGGACTGGGGCCTCTACGTGGAGCTGGAGCAAGAAACAGCCACGAACTCATGTTATTTGTCGGGTCTTCGCAGTCACAGCATATCTCCAGAGGTCGTGTGTGTGTGTGTGTGTGTGTGTGTTTATGTTTGTGTGTCTGTGTTTGTCTCCCCAACATCGCTTGACAACCAATGCTGGTGTGTTTATGTCCCTCTAACTTAGCAGTTCGGCAAAAGAAACCTATAGAATAAGTACTAGGCTTACAAAGAATAAATCCTGGGGTCGATTTGCTCGACTAAAGGTGGTGCTCCAGTATGGCCACAGTCAAACAACTGAAACAAGTAAAGAAAGCAAAGTAAAGAATATATTTCACAGCAGGAGTGGATTTTTAAGACAAGTTTCAAATTCTTGAAGAAACATTTTCCAAATATTTCAAAATGCAAGGCTTTTTCTTCAAACTATATAATAATAACGTAAGGTGTACTAGCCATCTGAATGTGGCTAGCCACTGGGGGTGGGGTGTTACTGATGCTTTTAGCCCCAGGCGATCAACGTCACCAGATGGACTTTAGACACTATCTCAGTGCCCTTGTGTTATTTGCAAAGGGAGGTCATCCTCCCTCGAAGACCTAAGTACTACATACGGACTATAGTTTCAAGGTAATTGCCTCTCATCAACGCATGGTAAGCACCGGTCTTCGATGAAGGAGTCCCCCTGCAAATAATATATAATGTTTTTCACAGCAACCACTGTCACTGATTTAGAAAAACTGTCTGAAAGCAATAATAATAATGAAATTATTGTATACAGTGCTCAGGTGCCCCACAACTTGTCAAAAACTGCGTATAAAGCATCTGCCTGGGGAGTGAACAGTGTATGAGTCAAATAGATGCTTGCTTGTGTGTATGGAGGGGAGAAAGCTCAGGTGTGGTGTTGGAGAATCTCAGGAAGCATGGAAGTTTTCAAGGATGCAGTGATCCGACAACCAACAACTGATGCCGGCAGTTTGTTACATGCTTCAGCAAGTCTCAGCTTGGAAAAATGTTTGGGAAAGCCATGGAAGGAGCGCTGCTGTTTTCTGACTTTGTAAACATGTGGACGGGTGTGAGACGGGTGGAGTTTGAAAAGGTGGTCAGAGTTATTGTTTGTAAGAGGGTTAATAATTGTCAGGGTGTCTGCCAAGTCAGCTGCCAGACGTCGGAGTTTGAATGTGTCGATGGCCAGGGAAGAAGTAAGGCGTTAGAGAATATGGCAAATGCCTGATGGAGGCTATTCTCTTGGTTGCAGGGCTTGCTTGCAGACGATTAATATGGTGGGCAAGATAGGGGTTGCAGACGAGTGATGCAAATTGCAGGTGAGGCCGCAGGTAGATAGCCGGAGAGCGGCTGACAAAGGACTTGGCGAGTGATGCGAAGACACCGTCGGCCTATTTGTAGACAGCTAGTTCCAAAGTCTTTGCTCCAATTTTACTAGGTTTGTAGATAACCAGTATCACATTTCCAATAAACCGTTTTCCAAATATTTCAATACGGAAGGGTTTTGCTTCAATCTTACTTTACATGTAGATAACCGATATCAAAGTCTTAAGAAAATATTTTCCACACATTTCACAAATTTAAGGCATTTCTTCAATGTCAATATTTGTAAATAACCAATTTCAAATTCTTTCTAAAAGATTCTTCCAAATATTTCACACTGAAAATTATTTTTATCTAGTGTAACAATATTTATAAATATCTATTTCTAATTCTCAATCAAATATTTTCCACACATTTTACAAGAAGACATTTTTTCTCCAAATTGACTACGTTTTTAAACACAGCCTGTTTCGGATTCTAAATGAAATTTCCCCATATATTTCACAACAGAAAGGGTTTGTTTTAATTATGTATGTTCATATATGACCAGTTTCCAATTCTTAATGAAACATTTTCCAAAATCTTGAAGTATTTCTTACATATTTCACAAATTTAAGGCATTTCTTCAATGTCAATATTTGTAAATAACCAATTTCAAATTCTTTCTAAAAGATTCTTCCAAATATTTCACACTGAAAATTATTTTTATCTAGTGTAACAATATTTATAAATATCTATTTCTAATTCTCATCAAATATTTTCCACACATTTTCAAAAGACATTTTTTCTCCAAATTGACTACGTTTTTATACACAGCCTGTTTCGGATTCTAAATGAAATTTCCCCATATATTTCATAACAGAAAGGGTTTGTTTTAATTATGTATGTTCATATATGACTAGTTTCCAATTCTTAATGAAACATTTTCCAAAATCTTCACTGTGATACGAGTTTTACTTGAATCTCTGTTTGTAGGTAACAGTTTCAAAGTCTTGACCCTTTCGTTACCAACCTGGCTGAAACAGGCTCTGGCTCTTTAGTCTTGTTTTCATAAGTTTTGAATTCAAATCTTCCACTAAATCTTAGTCACAATCTATGGTCCTAACTCTAACTTAATGATAACGATGTTATTTTATTAAATTCTTTGTTATATTTGAAATAATAGGAAGAAACACAGAGCATCTCGAAATAAATACAGTAACGAAGGTCTTAATGAAGTGTTTCATAATGGTGAGCTTCTACAATCTTAGTATGTTTAAAAAAAAAAACCAGTTTGTAGTAATTCTTAATGAAATATTTTCAAACTATTTTGTAGTTGATAAGGAATTTTCTCCAACTGTCTTTTTAGATAAGACTTTTCAAAGATTTAATGAAACAGTTGATAAATATTTTGTAGTTTTAAGGATTTTCGCCAATGTCACTACGCTTGTAGATAAACACTTTCAAATTTTTAACGTGATAAGAAGCTTGCTTCCCAACCACATGGTTCCAGGTCTAGTTCCACTACATGGCACTCCAGACAAGAGTTTTCTAATATCACCTCTAGCAAACCAAAGCCTCGTGAGAGAATTTGGTAAACAGAAACTGAGAGAAGCCCGTCAAACATATGTGTGTATGTATGTATGGAGAGTTAGCTAAAGGAGAACGACCTCCACATAAACCAAAAAGGAGGTATAAGGACTTGCTGAAGGCTTCCTTAAGAGATGCTTGCATCTCTCCAGACACATGGGAAGGCATAGCTATTGATCGTAGCAGGTGGAGAAGGATTGTGCATGAGGGGACAGCCACGTTTGAGAAATCTCGAATTGCACATGAGAAAGTAAGGAGGGATGTCAGGAAGGGCATCGCTGTTACACTTCCAGAAGGGAAGGGTCTTCCTTTGATTCTGACATGCAAAGTCTGTGCAAGACCCTGCCTCAGTAAAGCTGGACTCATGAGTCATCTTCGTAGTCATAAAACGAGACAGATGAGCGACAACCTGGCCACTGGTGGTGGTGTAACACACCATACTAATCATATCTGTTGGGCATGTGGAAGAGAGTGTAATTCGGCAGGAGGACTTCAACGACATGCAAAGGTACATGAAGCCCAGTTACAACTACAGCCGGCTATTACTGGTAAAGGTTTTAGTTGCCAATTCTGTACAAGACATTGTAGATCTTTAGCTGGGCTAAAAAGTCACATTCGATCACAGCATCAATAACAGTTAAGCTTTGTGCAATGGCCATACTCGATAACGAGGGGGCAGCCATAATAATAATGTATGTATATACAGTTTTATCAACACCATCTCAGTTACAACTGTGATGTTGTTGATAAAACATGTTCTTTGTCTATCTCTTTATCCTCTTGGAGATTTTGGATAAAAAGAAAATTATACAAATGAATTCTTCAAATTTAACTAAATTCTATATTTTTATGCAGCTGAAGATTGCTCTACATTTTAAAAATTGATGTAATGTTTGCAATGTTCAATTAAATGGAGTCGCATGAAACGATCGTACTGCATTGCCCCTGGATATCCTTGTTGCTTACTTTGATATATATATATATATAGAGAGAGAGAGAGAGAGAGAGAGAAAGAGAGAGAACAAAGTGTACGTACGCCGCTATATATATATATAAAATAAGATACAAAATGGGACAAGAACGCAAAACATCTGGACAACAAGGTGATACAAAAAGGGACAACAAAACAGCCAGATAGATGATACAAAGAAAACAAGGACGGGTCATTCGAAGCCTTTTATCTTCAGTCAAGAACCGGATCATCCTCACAATTTCGGCTGATTAATCTTGAGATTGCAGGGGATTGGCCAGATTGGAGCAATCTCAAGATTAATCAGCCGAAATTGCGAGGATGATCCGGTTCTTGACTGAGAATAAAAGTCTTCGAATGACCAGTCCTTGTTTTTTTGTATCATCTCTCTGGATGTTTTGTTGTTCCATTTTGTATCACCTTGTTGTCCGGATGTTTTGTGTTCTTGTCCCATTTTGTATTTTATTTTATATATATTACTCTTTTACTTGTTTCAGTCATTTGAGTGCGGCCATGCTGGAGCACCGCCTTTAGTCGAGCAAATCGAACCCGGGACTTATTCTTTGTAAGCCCAGTACTTATTCTATCGGTCTGTTTTTGCCGAACCGCTAAGTGACGGAGACGTAAACACACCAGCATCGGTTGTCAAGCAATGCTAGGGGGACAAACACAGACACACAAACATATACACACACACTTATATATATATATATATATATATACATATATACGACAGGCTTCTTTCAGTTTCCGTCTACCAAATCCACTCACAAGGCATTGGTCGGCCCGGGGCTATAGCAGAAGACACTTGCCCAAGATGCGACGCAGTGGGACTGAACCCAGAACCATGTGGTTGGTAAGCAAGCTACTTACCACACAGCCACTCCTGCTATATATATTATATATATATACACACATATCATCACCATTTAATCTATAACTTCCAATGTAATTATTTTAATTAAATTATTTCTTGATTTATAAAAAATGTATTAATTATCTAAATCCCCTTACAGAAATTAAAATTATCAATACACACGGTAAATAATTTTTCAAAATTAAATACATTAACAAATCATAATGATATCACATAACAAATCATAATGATATCACATAATGATATCACATAATAAATATGATAATAAATATGATATCACATAATAAATATCACATAACAAATATGGTATCACATAATGATATCATAATGATATCACGGCTATTTAACTTCACCACTTAACTCCCGTTTTTCCATGCTGGCATGGGTTGGACAGTTGGAAAAGAGTCGGTCAGCAGAACTGCCCAGGCCCCATTTGTCTGTTTTAGTGTGGTTTCTATGGCTGGATGCCCTTCCTGATGTCAAGTACTTTTACGGGGTGTGCTGGGTGCTTTCCATGTGGCGGCAGCACCAGTGTTTTACATTTGGCACCAGCCTGGCTGCCCTGTATGTGGCACCGGCACTGGCTGCCTCATGTGTGACACTGGCCCAGCCACCTCATATGTGACACCAGCTGGGCCGCCTCGTATGTCACAAGGGCCCAGCCACCTCATATGTGACACCAGCCCGGCCGTCTCGTATGTGACACTGGCCCAGCCACCTCATATGTGACACCAGCGGGGCCACCTCATACGTGGAACCAGCCCAGCTGCCTCGTATGTCACAAAGGCCCAGCCACCTCATACGTGGCACCAGCCAGGCCGCCTCGTATGTCACAAGGGCCCAGCCACCTCATACGTGGGACCAGCTAGGCCACCTCATACGTGGCACCAGCCAGGCTGCCTCGTATGTCACAAGGGCCCAGCCACCTCATACGTGACACCAGTCAGGCCGCCTTGTGCATGGCACTGGCCCAGTTGCCTCGTTTGTCATACTGGCCCAGTTGCCTCGTTTGTCATACTGGCCCAGCCACCTCATACGTGACACCAGCTGGGCCGCCTCATACGTGGGACCAAACCAGCCACTTCGTATATGGCACCGGTCCAGTTGCTTTGTACGTGGCACCAGCCCGGCTGCCTCATACGTAGTACTGGCCCGACAGCCTCGTACATGGCATTGTCCTGAGAGCCCCGTACATGGCACTGGCCTGGCCGACTCATATGTGACACAGCTCAGCCGCTTTGTACGTGGCACCAGCCCGGTCACATTGCGCATGACACCGGACCAGCCGCTTTGTATGTGGCGCTAGGCCAGCCATCCCATACGTGGCACTGGCCGATCCACTTTGTACGTGGAACCAGCATGCCCACTTCATGTGTGGCACCAGCAGAGACATCATGTGAACCAATGAAATAATTCGTTAGTTTTCCCAGACTCTATCCACTGAGCTATTCAATGTTCTTCCGTATTCAAATACGCAACAGACCTCATGATCACCATCATCATCGTCATCAACATCTGCTTTCCGTGCTGGCATGGGTTGGACAGTTTGACATGACGGTAGTACACAAAAAACACTGTCCAAATGATGGGCGACATGAAGGCAGTGACAGTTGACCGAGACCTTTGGTGATGTGTCATACTCGAGAAGACCGGTCAAGCCAAGTGAGATCATAGTTTTGGCCAATGCTGGTGTCACGTTCCTGGTACCCGTGGTGGTGACACATAAAGAGCACCCTTTGAATGACAGGCCCCATGGAGGCAGTGACAGGTGACCGACACCTTTGGCGGTATACCATGCTTGAGAAGACCGGTCAAGCCAAGTGAGATCATAGTTTTGGCCAATGCTGGTGTCACGTTCCTGGTACCCGTGGTGGTGACACATAAAGAGCACCCTTTGAATGACGGGCCCCATGGAGGCAGTGACAGGTGACCGACACCTTTGGCGGTATACCATGCTTGAGAAGACCGGTCAAGCCAAGTGAGATCATAGTTTTGGCCAATGCTGGTGAAACGCACCTGGTACCCGTGGTGGTGTCACGCACCTGGTACCCATGTCGGTGTCACATAGAGAGCACCCTTCGAATGATGGGCCCCATGGAGGCAGCGACAGGTGGCCAACACCTTTGCCGGCATACCATGCTTGAGGCGGCGAGCTGGCAGAATCGTTAGCACGCTGGACAAAATGCTTAGCGGTATTTCATCTGCCGTTATGTTCTGAGTTCAAATTCCACCGAGGTCAACTTTGCCTTACATCCTTTCGGGGTCAATTAAATAAGTACCAGTTACGCACTGGGGTCAATATAATCGACTTAATCCGTTTGTCTGTCCTTGTTTGTCCCCCCTGAGTTTAGCCCCTTGTGGGTAGTAAAGAAATAGGTATTTCGTCTGCCGCTATGTTCTGAGTTCAAATTCCACCGAGGTCGACTTTGCCTTACATCCTTTCGGGGTCGATTAAATAAGTACCAGTTACACACTGGGGTCGGTATAATCGATTTAATCTGTTTGTCTGTCCTTGTTTGTCCCCACTCTGTGTAGCCCCTTGTGGGCAGTAAAGAAATAGGTATACCATGCTTGTGAAGACCGGTCAAGCCAAGTGAGATCATAGTTAAGGCCAGTGCTGTGTCACATCAATGACGCCCATGCCAGTGGCACGTAAAATGCACCCACCATACTCTTGGAGTGGTTGGCATCAGGAAGGGCATCCAGCTGTAGAAACCTTGCCAAATCAGACGGGAACCTGATGCAGCTCCCTGGCTTACCAATTTGGACAATGGACATTAAATGATGATGATGGTGATGAGGATAATGATATGATGACGATGATGATGATGATGATGATGAATATTATGGTGATGGGGAGGATGATGGAACTGGAGCAATGTGAAATAAAGTGTCTTGCTCAAGAACACAACACACAGCCCAGTCCAGGATCCGAACTCACTACCTCATGCTTGTGAACCTGACACTCTAACCACTGAACCATGCGCCTTCACGATTTTCAGACACCAAGCAGGACAAAGAACAAGACCTGTCCCAGGGCAAAGCAACCCAGGAAAGACAATGGCCATCCAATACAGACACAGTGAAGACAATCCATCTCTGTTCAGAGGGGATGGTCAACCAACTGAAACGGTTTTACACAGAGAAATTAATGACATAACGATGTTATAGTGTGGCTGTGCGGTAAGAAGCTTGCTTACCAACCACATGGTTCCAGGTTCAGTCCCACTGCGTGGCACCTTGGGCAAGTGTCTTCTACTATAGCCTTGGGCCGACCAAAGCCTTGTGATTGGATTTGGTAGAGGAAACTGAAAGAAGCGCCTGTCGTATATATGTAATATATATAGGCGTAGGTTGTTGGCTGTGTGGCTAAGTAGCTTGCTTACCAACCACATGGGTCGGGTTCAGTCCCACTGCATGCACCTTGGGCAAATGTCTTCTACTATAGCCTTGGGCCGACCAAAGCCTTGTGATTGGATTTGGTAGACGGAAACTGAAAGAAGCCCGTCGTATATACACATAGGAGTGGCTGTGGGGTAAGTAGCTTGCTTACCAACCACATGGTTCTGGGTTCAGTCCCACTGCATGGCACCTTGGGCAAGTGTCTTCTACTATAGCCTTGGGCCGACCAAAGCCTTGTGATTGGATTTGGTAGACGGAAACTGAAAGAAGCCCGTCGTATATACACATAGGAGTGGCTGTGGGGTAAGTAGCTTGCTTACCAACCACATGGTTCCAGGTTCAGTCCTACTGCGTGACACCTTGGGCAAGTGTTTTCTACTATAGCCTTGGGCCGACCAAAACCTTGTGAGTGTATTGGTAGATGGAAACTGAAAGAAGCCCGTCGTATATATATATA
>NW_021833924.1:7500-15000 GCF_006345805.1 Octopus sinensis | reverse complement strand
GAGGGAGGGTGTAAGAGCGAACGTGATGGAGGGAGAGTAAAAGGAATTGAGAGAGGGTGTTAGAGAGATAGAGATAAAGTAAGAGGGAGGGTGTGTTAAGGAAAGGAACGAGAGAGAGAAATGTATATATAGAGAGAGAGGGTGTCAGAGAGATAGAGATTGAGGGAGAGGGAAGTTGTCAGAGAAAAAGTGATAGATAGAGAGGAAGGTATGTGTGAGGGGGAATGAGAAAGAGAGAGAGAGAGTAAAATAGATATGAAGAGAAAGTGAGAGACAAGGAGTGTCAGAGAGGTAGATAGAAAGAGGAAGTGAGGGAGAGGCGAGAGTGGTAGTAACAGTAATAATATTAATGATGGTGGTGGCGGTGATTGTGGTGGTGTTGGTGGTTGAGAGAGTTGACGTATATACGAGACAGACAGGAGGAATAGGAGAAGTAGTATTCGTAATCGTGGTAGGAGTGTTGCGATGCGAGTGGTAGTGGCAGTGGCAAGGACTACAAACAGAGAGAGGGGGAACAGCGTAAGAGAGAGAAAGAGATACAGACACTTAGAGAGAGAGAGCGAGCAGCTGCAGTAGTAGCCGTCGTGACGGTGGTAGTAGTGGGAGTAGTCATGTGAACTGTAGTAGTAGTTCTAGTAGTCGTCGTAGTGGCAGTGTCATTGACGCCAAGTTCAGTGCCCTGGGTCAGGCCCAGATAACACTCCTTGGATAATTGGCCTCTCCGACCATGACCTCACGTCTAAATTTAGGAGCAACTTATACCTGCCTTGGACTACATCATCCAAACACTGGCTTTACCTGCATTATGTGTGATTTCGAGGGAGATTTGGCTATTTTTTCTACCATATCTAACAACCATGTTCAGACTCAATGCGTTACAGAGTACAATGTAATTTGAGGGTGATTTGGCTGTTGTTTCTAGCATGGCAGAGTCACCACCGTTTTTAAGACAGCACAGTGTAATTTGAATGAGATTTGGCTGTTATTTCTAGCATAGTAGGGTCAACGCCTTTTTAATGACAACTGAGTATAATTTGAGGGAGATTTGGCTGTTGTTTCTAGCATGGCAGGGTCACCACCGTTTTTAAGACAGCACAGTTTAATTTCAGAGAGATTTAGCTGTTATTTCTGGCATAGTAGGGTCACCACCTTACTTCGTAATGACAACAGAGTGTAAATTGAGTGAGATTTGGCTGTTATTTCTCGCATGATACGATCAGTACCTTCCTTTTTTAAGACAGTAGAGTGTAATTTGAGGGAAATATGGCTGTTATTTCTAGCATAGTAGAGTCACCGCTTTTTATTAAACAGTATATTGTAATATGGGGGGGATTTGGCTGTTATTTCTAGCATTGTGCAATCACTACCTTCCTCTTTTAAGATGATACAATTTAGTTTTTGAGGGATTTGGCTGTTGTTTCTGGCATGATAGAGTCACCACCTTCTTTTTGAAAGACACGGTAGATTTAGCTGCTATTTCTAGCATTGTAGATTCCCTCCCTTTTTTAAGACAATATAGCGAAATTGAAGGGACATTTGGCTGTTGTTTCTAGCATTGTAGATTCCCTCCCTTTTTAAGACAATATAGCGAAATTTAAGGGACATTTGGCTGTTGTTTCTAGCATTGTAGATTCCCTCCCTTTTTTTAAGACAATATAGCGAAATTTAAGGACATTTGGCTGTTGTTCTAGCATTGTAGATTCCCTCCCTTTTTTAAGACAATATAGCGAAATTTAAGGGACATTTGGCTGTTGTTTCTAGCATTGTAGATTCCTCCCTTTTTTAAGACAATATAGCGAAATTTAAGGGACATTTGGCTGTGTTTCTAGCATTGTAGATTCCTCCCTTTTTTAAGACAATATAGCGAAATTTAAGGGACATTTGCTGTTGTTTCTAGCATTGTAGATTCCTCCCTTTTTTAAGACAATATAGCGAAATTTAAGGGACATTTGCTGTTGTTTCTAGCATTGTAGATTCCCTCCCTTTTTTAAGACAATATAGCGAAATGAAGGGAGCTTTGGCTGTTGTTTCTAGCATTGTAGATTCCCTCCTTTTTTAAGACAATATAGCGAAATTTAAGGACATTTGGCTGTTGTTTCTAGCATTGTAGATTCCACCCTTTTTTAAGACAATATAGCGAAATTTAAGGGACATTTGCCTGTTGTTTCTAGCATTGTAGATTCCCTCCCTTTTTTAAGACAATATAGCGAAATTTAAGGGACATTTGGCTGTTGTTTCTAGCATTGTAGATTCCCTCCCTTTTTTAAGACAATATAGCGAAATTGAAGGGAGCTTTGGCTGTTGTTTCTAGCATTGTAGATTCCCTCCCTTTTTGAGACAATATAGCGAAATTTAAGGGACATTTGGCTGTTGTTTCTAGCATTGTAGATTCCCTCCCTTTTTTAAGACAATATAGCGAAATTTAAGGGACATTTGGCTGTGTTTCTAGCATTGTAGATTCCCTCCTTTTTTAAGACAATTATAGCGAAATTTAAGGGATTTGGCTGTTGTTTCTAGCATTGTAGATTCCCTCCCTTTTTAAGACAATATAGCGAAATTTAAGGGACATTTGCCTGTTGTTTCTAGCATGTAGATTCCCTCCCTTTTTTAAGACAATATAGCGAAATTGAAGGGAGCTTGGCTGTTGTTTCTAGCATTGTAGATTCCCTCCTTTTTTAAGACAATATAGCGAAATTTAAGGGACATTTGGCTGTTGTTTCTAGCATTGTAGATTCCCTCCCTTTTTGAGGACAATATAGCGAAATTTAAGGGACATTGGCTGTTGTTTCTAGCATTGTAGATTCCCTCCCTTTTTGAGACAATATAGCGAAATTTAAGGGACATTGGCTGTTGTTTCTAGCATTGTAGATTCCCTCCCTTTTTAAGACATATAGCGAAATTGAAGGGAGCTTTGGCTGTTGTTTCTAGCATTGTAGATTCCCTCCCTTTTTAAGACAATATAGCGAAATTTAAGGGACATTTGGCTGTTGTTTCTAGCATTGTAGATTCCCTCCTTTTTTAAGACAATATAGCGAATTTAAGGGACATTTGCCTGTTGTTTCTAGCATTGTAGATTCCCTCCCTTTTTTAAGACAATATAGCGAAATTTAAGGGACATTTGCTGTTGTTTCTAGCATTGTAGATTCCCTCCTTTTTTAAGACAATATAGCGAAATTGAAGGGAGCTTTGGCTGTTGTTTCTAGCATTGTAGATTCCCTCCCTTTTTGAGACAATATAGCGAAATTTAAGGGACATTTGGCTGTTGTTTCTAGCATTGTAGATTCCCTCCCTTTTTAAGACAATATAGCGAAATTTAAGGGACATTTGGCTGTTGTTTCTAGCATTGTAGATTCCTCCCTTTTTTAAGACAATATAGCGAAATGAAGGGAGCTTTGGCTGTTGTTCTAGCATTGTAGATTCCCTCCCTTTTTTGAGGACAATATAGCGAAATTTAAGGGACATTTGGCTGTTGTTTCTAGCATTGTAGATTCCCTCCCTTTTTTAAGACATATAGCGAAATTTAAGGGACATTTGGCTGTTGTTTCTAGCATTGTAGATTCCCTCCCTTTTTGAGACAATATAGCGAAATTTAAGGGACATTTGCCTGTTGTTTCTAGCATTGTAGATTCCCTCCCTTTTTAAGACAAATAGCGAAATTTAAGGGACATTTGGCTGTTGTTTCTAGCATTGTAGATTCCCTCCTTTTTTAAGACAATATAGCGAAATTTAAGGGACATTTGGCTGTTGTTCTAGCATTGTAGATTCCCTCCCTTTTTAAGACAATATAGCGAAATTTAAGGGACATTTGGCTGTTGTTTCTAGCATTGTAGATTCCCTCCCTTTTTTAAGACAATATAGCGAAATTTAAGGGACATTTGGCTGTTGTTTCTAGCATTGTAGATCCCTCCTTTTTTAAGACAATATAGCGAAATTTAAGGGACATTTGCCTGTTGTTTCTAGCATTGTAGATTCCCTCCCTTTTTTAAGACAATATAGCGAAATTTAAGGGACATTTGGCTGTTGTTTCTAGCATTGTAGATTCCCTCCCTTTTTTAAGACAATATAGCGAAATGAAGGGAGCTTGGCTGTTGTTTCTAGCATTGTAGATTCCCTCCCTTTTTTAAGACAATATAGCGAATTTAAGGGACATTTGGCTGTTGTTTCTAGCATTGTAGATTCCACCCTTTTTTAAGACAATATAGCGAAATTTAAGGGACATTTGCCTGTTTGTTTAGCATTGTAGATTCCCTCCCTTTTTAAGACAATATAGCGAAATTTAAGGGACATTTGGCTGTTGTTTCTAGCATTGTAGATTCCCTCCCTTTTTTAAGACAATATAGCGAAATTGAAGGGAGCTTTGGCTGTTGTTTCTAGCATTGTAGATTCCCTCCCTTTTTGAGAACAATATAGCGAAATTTAAGGGACATTTGGCTGTTGTTTCTAGCATTGTAGATTCCCTCCCTTTTTTAAGACAATATAGCGAAATTTAAGGGACATTTGGCTGTTGTTTCTAGCATTGTAGATTCCCTCCCTTTTTAAGACAATATAGCGAAATTTAAGGGACATTGGCTGTTGTTTCTAGCATTGTAGATTCCCTCCCTTTTTAAGACAATATAGCGAAATTTAAGGGACATTTGCCTGTGTTCTAGCATTGTAGATTCCCTCCCTTTTTTAAGACAATATAGCGAAATTGAAGGGAGCTTTGGCTGTTGTTTCTAGCATTGTAGATTCCCTCCCTTTTTAAGACAATATAGCGAAATTTAAGGGACATTTGCCTGTTGTTCTAGCATTGTAGATTCCCTCCCTTTTTGAGACAATATAGCGAAATTTAAGGGACATTTGGCTGTTGTTTCTAGCATTGTAGATTCCCTCCCTTTTTGAGACAATATAGCGAAATTTAAGGGACATTTGGCTGTTGTTTCTAGCATTGTAGATTCCCTCCCTTTTTTAAGACAATATAGCGAAATTGAAGGGAGCTTTGGCTGTTGTTTCTAGCATTGTAGATTCCCTCCCTTTTTTAAGACAATATAGCGAAATTTAAGGGACATTTGGCTGTTGTTTCTAGCATTGTAGATTCCCTCCCTTTTTTAAGACAATATAGCGAAATTTAAGGGACATTTGCCTGTTGTTTCTAGCATTGTAGATTCCCTCCCTTTTTTAAGACAATATAGCGAAATTTAAGGGACATTTGGCTGTTGTTTCTAGCATTGTAGATTCCCTCCCTTTTTTAAGACAATATAGCGAAATTGAAGGGAGCTTTGG
Source organism: Octopus sinensis (assembly GCF_006345805.1). Lineage (NCBI taxonomy): Eukaryota > Metazoa > Mollusca > Cephalopoda > Octopoda > Octopodidae > Octopus > Octopus sinensis. The sequence goes on along the minus strand of NW_021833924.1, from coordinate 9,738 downwards.
CTGTTGTTTCTAGCATTGTAGATTCCCTCCCTTTTTGAGACAATATAGCGAAATTTAAGGGACATTTGGCTGTTGTTTCTAGCATTGTAGATTCCCTCCCTTTTTTAAGACAATATAGCGAAATTTAAGGGACATTTGGCTGTTGTTTCTAGCATTGTAGATTCCCTCCCTTTTTTAAGACAATATAGCGAAATTGAAGGGAGCTTTGGCTGTTGTTTCTAGCATTGTAGATTCCCTCCCTTTTTGAGACAATATAGCGAAATTTAAGGGACATTTGGCTGTTGTTTCTAGCATTGTAGATTCCCTCCCTTTTTTAAGACATATAGCGAAATTTAAGGGACATTTGGCTGTTGTTTCTAGCATTGTAGATTCCCTCCCTTTTTGAGACAATATAGCGAAATTTAAGGGACATTTGCCTGTTGTTTCTAGCATTGTAGATTCCCTCCTTTTTTAAGACAATATAGCGAAATTTAAGGGACATTTGGCTGTTGTTTCTAGCATTGTAGATTCCCTCCCTTTTTTAAGACAATATAGCGAAATTTAAGGGACATTTGGCTGTTGTTTCTAGCATTGTAGATTCCCTCCCTTTTTTAAGACAATATAGCGAAATTTAAGGGACATTTGGCTGTTGTTTCTAGCATTGTAGATTCCCTCCCTTTTTTAAGACAATATAGCGAAATTTAAGGGACATTTGGCTGTTGTTTCTAGCATTGTAGATTCCCTCCCTTTTTGAGACAATATAGCGAAATTTAAGGGACATTTGCCTGTTGTTTCTAGCATTGTAGATTCCCTCCCTTTTTTAAGACAATATAGCGAAATTTAAGGGACATTTGGCTGTTGTTTCTAGCATTCTGTGCATCCTTCGAGAGGATCCACTTATGTTGTTTAACCCCTGGTCGACTCTGTTCGAGCCGATCGATGATCCTGTGTTCTAGCCATGACCATCCTGCTTTAGTTTGGGGCGCAAGGTTCTATTCAGGGAACGAACACACGACGGCCTTTTTTTTCCGTTCAGTGTGTCCTTCATTTAAAGACCATATTCTGTGCTTTAAGGGTGATTTAGCTGCTATTTCTCGCCGCCCGAGCGACCACACAGAGGCTGCGGTGGTGACGGCGGCGGCGGCTACAGGTGGTCGTGGTAGCGGTGGGAGTTAAGTCACAAGGCGATGGTAGTAGTAAGAGTAGATGTAGTAATGGTAGTAGCAGCAACGGCTGCAATTCGGGCGCCGGCTTTTAGCGCCCCGTCATCTATGAACAAAGAGGTTCCATCCGTGACTGTCCCATCGATTTATCTCATCACCAACGTCACCAGGAATCACAGTTTCGTGTATCGTGCTTGAGACGAATACGTATTCGTGGTGTTTGAGGGAGATTTGGTTGCTATTTCTAAGTGATCGGGCGACCACGTACAGGCTGTAGTGGTGATGATGGTGGCGGCGGTGATGATGGTGGTGGCGGCGGTGGTGAAGCTGGTGGTGGCGGCGGTGTGAAGCTGGTGATGATGCTGGTGGTGGCGGCGGTGGTGGTGAAGCTGGGTGGTGGCGGCGGTGGTGATGATGGTGGTGGCGGCGGTGGTGAAGCTGGTGGTGGTGGCGGTGGTGATGATGGTGGTGGCGGCGGTGGTGAAGCTGGTGGTGGCGGCGGTGGTGAAGCTGGTGGTGGTGGTGGTGGTGGCGAGCTGGCAGAAACGTTAGCACGCCGGGTGAAGTGCTTAGCGGTATTTCGTCTGCGTTACGTTGTGAGTTCAAATTCCGCCCAGGTCGACTTTGCCGTTCATCCTTTCGGGGTCGATAAATTAAGTACCAGTTACGCACTGGGGTCGATGTAATCGACTTAATACCTATGTCTGTCCTTGTTTGTCCCCTCTGTGTTTAGCCCCTTGTGGGTAGTAAAGAAATAGGTATGATGGTGGTGGTGGCGGTGGTGATGGTGGTGGTGGTGATGATGGAGTTGACGGCGGTGGTGGTGGTCGTCGTCGTTGTCGTCGTTGTCATTATTGTAATGATGGAGGTGGTGGTGGTAGTGTTTGTAGTAACGGTGGTGATGATGATGATGATGATGGTGGTGGTGGTAGTGTTTGTAGTAACGGTGGTGATGATGATGATGATGATGATGATGGTGGTGGTGGTGATGGTGTTTATAGTGATGGCGATGGTGGCGGTCACATTCGCTGTAGTTACAGGCGGTGATGTTGACGGTAGCGGCGGTGCTATTATTCGGTGTCATGGTGGTGGTGGT
>NW_021833924.1:0-2500 GCF_006345805.1 Octopus sinensis | reverse complement strand
GAGGTAAAATGAGGGATGGAGAAAGAGAAGGAAGGAAGAAAGAATAAACCTAGAACGTAGAAGAAAGGGGGATAGGCAGAGACAGAAAGAGGGAAATAGTATGAACGGAGAGGAAATACGTTTAAGAGAGAAAGACTAAGAAATAAGAGAGAGGAAAGATAGGAGTGAGAAAAGGAGATATATGAATATAGAATGAGAGTGTGGAGAAGTAGGAGGAACATAAGGAAAGGAGGGGGGAGAAAGATAATTAAGGTGAGTGAAAAGAGAAGCGAGTGAAGAAATAGAGTATAAAATATGAGAGAGGGAGAGAGTATAAATAGAGAGGTTATGAGTTAGAGTGGCAGTAAGAGGAGAGGGAGATGTATAAAAATATAAAGGGAGAAAGGAAAGAGAGTAGATCAATGTTAGAGAGAAGAAGGGGAGTGTCAGCGAATATTAGAGAGAAGAATAAGAGTGTGTGAGTAACGCTTAGAAAGATACAGAAATATAAGAGAGGGTGCAGAGTGAATTAGAGAGCTATAGAAAACAAAGAGAGGGTGTCAGTGAAGAGATACAAAGAAGAAATAGGGAGAGAGGCAAGGAAAGGTAAGGAAATACAGAAGGGGAGGGGAGAAAGAGTTTAAGGGAGAAGTGAAGGAGTGGGAAGAGTTGAGGTGAAAGGTGAGGATATATAAGGGAGGGAATCGAAAGGAAGAGTAAGAGATCAGAGAAGTAATAGCAAGTGAGAGAGGGTGAGGAAAGAGACGGAGGAAAAGAATAAATACAAAGAGAGAGAGAGGGAGGACTAGATAGATAAATACAGAGACAGAAAAGGAGGGAGCAGAAAGATTTCTCTCCTCCCCTTTATTACTTTGAAGTGAACCAGAATCATTTTACACTTCGTAGTCCATGGGAGGCAACTCTTTGTTCAGAGTTACTTCCCATGGATTAGCTTCAATCATTTGGAAACGAAAATGTTGGAATATTATTAGGGACCAAAAAGTGATTTTTCTGTAGAAAATAAAATAGTTTGATCATGAAACAAAGAACCTAAGGTCCCTTGGTATCTTCCTACGGTCGTTTCTGCTGCATAGCACTGGGATCTTTTCTGTTTGACCGGCAGTTTTTTAAAATAATTTCCATGTAACTAAACACTTTTAAACTTCGTATCCTGGTAGAATGTCTTTATAAGACATCTTTTTCTCTTGGCTTTCTTGAGAAAATTCTCTAGTTTGTAAGATATTTGTTGTTTTTATTCTTCAATTTCTGTAATTTCAACCAATCAATGACATCTATTGAGGTAAAAAAAAAAGCATTCTGTGCCATATGAATATGTCCCTCGTTTAAGAAACAGATTGGGTTAATTTACATTTCTGAAGAAAAAAAGATACCCTTCCCTCACCCCTAACCTTAACCCAGATTGAAATGCAATAGATCGATACTAGGGTCATAATTATGGGTGACAATTTCATATGACACCGCTAGAAAAAACTGCCGTTCAAACAGAAAAGATCCTAGCACTGATCTGCGCAACGTGAAATGAAGTGTTTTTGCTCAAGAACACGTGTCGCCCGGTTCAGGAATCGAAACCACAATCTTACGATCATGATGCTGACACCCTAACCACTGAGCCACACGCATCCACTATATATATGTATATATATATGTGTGTGTATATATATATATAATATATATAGTAGAAGACACTTGCCCAAGATGCCACACAGTGGGACTGAACCAGTCAGAGAGAGCAAGTTACTACCACACAGCCACTCCTGTGCCTATTATATATATATATATATATTATATACTTATAATATATATATATAATATATATATAATATATATATATATATATATATTATATATATATATATGAGTGGCTGTGTGGTAAGTAGCTTGTTTACCAACCACATGGTTCCGGTTTCAGTCCCACTGCGTGGTACCTTGGGCAAGTGTCTTCTGCTATAGCCCTGGGCCAACCAATGCCTTGTGAGTGGATTTGGTAGACGGAAACTGAAAGAAGCCTGTCGTATATATGTATATATATATATAAGTGTGTGTGTCTGTGTTTGTCCCCCCAACATCGCTTGACAACAGATGCTGGTGTGTTTATGTCCCCGTCACTTAGCGGTTCGGCAAAAAGTGACCGATAGAATAAGTACTGGGCTTACAAAAGAATAAGTCCCAGGGTCGATTTGCTCGACTAAAGGCGGTGCTCCAGCATGGCCGCAGTCAAATGACTGAAACAAGTAAAAGAGTAAAAGAGTATATATATATACACATATATATATACATAAACACTCACACACATATGTATATATAGAAAAGCCAGATGTTTAATATGTTTAATCTTGACCTTTCATTATTTCCCTGGACTCCAAGGTAAACAGTGCTCATGGAAACGACAGAATGTCATGGTCTTTTATAATAATTTTGATTGTGCAAGAGGTTAGTCTGGGGCAGCACCACCACTCCAACAACAGCTTATACTACAACAACACTGCAACACATAAACACT